>NW_027069992.1:278896-335272 GCF_002906115.3 Quercus suber
GTAAAAAAAATTTGTAAAAAAATTTGTATCTCTAGCATTACTCTTAAAAGTTATAATATCATTGGCATATGCATTCTACCTTGTTATTTAACTAGGTTAGTCATATATGTGAAATTATAATGACAAGTTTAAGACATCCAAAGTATTATTATTAGCTAAATTGGCACCTACTCATACACAAAATACTTAAGATCTTAAAGAAAATGGTTCGAATTGCAGGGTTAGCAACGATTATAACTATCTCAAAAAAATATTATCATTTGCTACAAGAAATGTTCAAAAACACACATGCTTTCGTAATTGGTTTTAATTGTGTTAATCTGCAGGTGACACGACTAAGGTTTAGCGGATTTATCTTTGCCCTACGCCTCAACCATCTCATGAGTGATGCTCCTAGCATAGTTCAATTCATGAATGCCATGGGTGAGATGGCACGAGGAGTGTGTGCACCTTCAATCCCACCTGTGTGGCAAAGGGAACTTCTCAACGCTAGGAACCTACCACAGGTGACATGCACATATCACGAATTTGATGAATTGGTTAAGCCTCAGAGCTTGATCATCAACTTTCTTCATGAACTAGCATGTTGCTCTTTCTTCTGTGGATCAACCCTAGTATTTGCTATTCGTAAAAACATACCTCACCACTTGGGTAAATATTCCACATTTGAGGTACTAACTGCGTCTTTGTGGCGATGTCGTTCCATAGCACTTTCACCAGACCCAGAAGACCAAGTGCGCTTCATATTTATGAATAATATGCGAGCCATATTGAACCTCCGTTACCAGGAGCGGCCCATTTTTTTTTTTTGATCCATTTCAGACTTATGGCAAAAGAAAAATGGGTTGGAAGTCGAGTTTCTTAAACTCGATTTTCAAAAACAGTCCAACTAACTAAAATCTTTCATCCGCATGCCATGCACCAAAAATTTTTCTAAAAATCTATTATTTGGCAAATTTTGCCGGCTTTAAGACCCTATACATGCTGTTGGTACTCATTTTCGCAACACATTCTCTACAAACCCGACTCAATCAAGCTTGACCTCATTAGAGCACTACCATCAGGTGTGTCAAATGCCAAATATTTGGCATTTGACACACCAAACACCACTATTCAAGCCTCATGAGGTGTTCTAAATGTGTCAAAATTTTACATCATGTTACAGTACCGTGATAACTTTGGCACGGTATGGAGCAATATAGCACACGGGTTTATTATATTTTTATTCATCTGTCTCTCTCATTCACTTAGACTCTCTCTCACTCTCTCTCTCTCTCTCTCTCTCTCTCTCTCATCTGGAACTTCTTCTCTCTGCCCTTCATTTCTTCTCTCTTACCGATCTCACCAAAGCCACTGATCTCACTGAAGCCGCCGACTTGCTGCCAATCTCGCTGCCATATTCGTCTAGATCATCCTCCATAACTCCCTCTTCTTTGTCATTCTCTTCCTCTCTCATCCTTAAGCCATTGAAACCGACCTCGCCTACCGCCACCTCAAGCCAAGCTCGCCTAAAGCCAACTCAAGCCGCTGAAGTTGATCTGGCCTGAAGTTGCCTCGCCTAGAGCTGCCGATCTCGCCTGGAGTTGCCTTGCCTGAAGCCACCACTGAAGCTGATTTTGGTTGTTGTCGATTGGTTGATTTTGGTTGGTTGTGATGGATTTGTAACAATGGTGGGCTGTGGTGGGGGTGGCACCATGGCAGTGAGTTGGTGGAAGTGATGGTGGAAAAACTAAGTTTATATGATTGGTTTTTTTAATGTTATTTTAATATTTGTATATATTATTTTAATGTATAGAATTGAAAAATAGAAGATGTGATGAATGTTAAATTGTAAAATGATGTGTTAAAATTGATAAAGTAGGTTTTTATGTGGTAAAATGACATTTGGTATAGCATACCTGATGGTAATGCTCTTATGGGCTCAATTTATATACTAAATTATATTTTATTCTTTTAAACATGTCCCAAGCCCATGTGATTTATGAGGGAAATGGAGGAAGTGTGGTTTGGAGGGTGTGGATTGGTTCCTTTCGAACATTTTGCATGAGCCTAGCCCATGCATGCTACCAAGTGGGTAAGGGACACTGGTAGCAACTTAGGCTCATGGAGGAAGTCTTGTATCCGAAATTTCTACCTTAAAAGAGCCTTTATGCTCTGGCTGACTATGGCCCGACTTATATGCTCTACCATTTTTTGCCTAAAACATGAAACATATAGCTGACCCTAAGTGGCTGGCCTTGTCTGTTGCAACAACCAAATGTGAACTCCAAGGGCCGGCCATGTTCAGGAAACATCAACCCATTTACCCATGAATTTAGGCCACTCCATTTCCCAAATTATGCAAAAAGCAAGCCAACCTTCTTACCCAATTAAAGCAAATATGACCATAACCTCTTTAATTGAGACCTTGGGGTTCAAAGCCTCTTCTATTAACAAAAATCAGTCACTTAAAGCACCCCAAACTCAATACAAAAGGCTCTAATCATATTCAAAATGAACCAACTACGTTTTCCCCATAAAGCTGAAACTTGAGACCAATAGCCCATTCAACCAGCTAACATTCTCACAATTCTGAAACTTAAGGGATGGAAATATGGGTATAGAGGAACCTTTCCTCACTTTCTCACAACCTCTCTCAATTTCCTTTTCTTGCTGACTATGGGTCGAAGTTTCAAACCTTGTGTACTTTTTCTGCATTTTCTTGTATTTTGATTATAGAATTTTGATTTCTCTTTTGTTAAAACATCATTAGCCTTTATTTATTAAATATTAGAATTTTGGTCTTGATTTTCTACAAATAAACACTTCTAAAGAACCCAAGGAGAGATATGGGCTGATCTTGCAATTTTGGCCCTTGTCGCAAAACGTCTATTAACATTTTTGGCGACTCCACTGGGGAGTCAAGCAACTGAAACAAGAGGGATTATGTCTCTAAAGATGTGAAATCAATAGAAGATGATGCTATCAACACCAACTTTTCATTCCAAAAGGCATCAAATGATGTCCTGTTAACACAAAAGGAGCATCGTGATGTAAAGTAAGAAGTGGTCCATTTTCAGCTCGTCACCATGCCAAGGACACTAAGATATGCAAAAAATCTACTCCAATCTTGCAGAAACCATCCAAGAAGAAGGACTTTAAGGATAGAGGAGGAACTAACTCTCTTATTCATGGGAAAGTTTTTCTTCTACTCATTTATATACTCTTTTAGTGGGAAATTTTTTCTTCTACTCATTTAGCTATTATACTTATGGATGAATCATCCTATATCTCTTGCTTTACATGATATTTGTGAAAAAATTTGTTCTAGCTTGAAAATGCAAAAAAGGTGAGCCGCAAGCCCAACCGCAAAGGGATTGACAACTCCAACCAATAATCAACAAAGCAAAGTTCTAAACATCGACTTCAACCCAAGAACCCCCAATGATAGCGGCTAAAAGCTCATCCTCAACATCTCCTCAACATATATCTCTTTTATTGTTGAGTTGTATTGTTGCCGGGTTAGCGCCGAGCGTATGGAGGCTGTCACGAGTGATTGACTGGTTTTGGGATGAGAATAATTGTTGTTGTGTGCAACCCTTCGCAATTGAATATTTTTTGCATCACCGCTAAATAAAGTCTCTGCCAAATTTCTAAAGGCCATAGCTAAGCCCACCGCAAGTCACTAGATATTCCATACACTAAGTCTTCAAGTAGTGACATTTCATAAACCAAGTCTTGAAGTCATACGAGCGATATGCTATTGTCAAAGCACGCTTAAGCTAAGACTCTCAAGTTTTCTTTTTGCTAATTCATCTTTTTTATACACCACTTAAACCATTTCAGTCCTTCAAATTTTTAATCAAAATATTTTCTATAAGTCGTTTGTGCTAATGTTTAGACATGACTATCATTTACTAATATAAATGATAATTACAATAAGGGACAAAACGAAAACCTTCTCGAAGCATCCGACAAAGAAGGAAAGCCAGACTCTGTTCCCTCTCACCAAAGCCATGACATGCTCATGCACTCTAAGCCATGACAAGCTCACGCATCCAAAATCATGGTCAATCCACACATGCCAAGCCATGGCATGCTCATATATCTCAAGTCGTGACAAGTGCATGCATTCCAAGACCATGCCAACGCCTTAATCATTCTTGAATTCAAGATTCTGCTTGAAAAGGGAAGTGTCAATGTCTCCATCCTTAAGAAAATTGCTCTTGGCACACACCTTTGAAGCAGGGGCGGAGCCAGAGGGGGGTGAGGGGGGGCACCTGCCCCCTCTGACTTCTCCTAAAATTTTTTTATCCATGTAATCTTAAGTGCATAGAGAAAAAACAGAAAAAAGGACTCTCAATTGCTTGAAACTTGAAAGTGACGCTGACAGGAAAAAGAAAGTAAAAAACAGTTTCCTCAAACATCAAACCATCTCACCTTTTCACATATTTCACTGTTCTTGTACGTAGCTTTTGTCTTGCTACACGTTTGACACCTATTTCACAATTGTTTTTTTTTTTTTTTCTATAATTATTTTTATCATTTTCACTATTAATGATACTTTTCATAGTATTTTATTGTTAAATGATGTTAGAGATATTACAAATTTTACTACTTATATCTTACAAATTGGCAGTCACCAATCACAAAAAATAATTCTAAACATCTATTCATTATATTGTTTTTCACAGTATTTTATTGTTGAGTGATGCTAAAGATGTTACAAATTTTACTACTTATATCTTACAAATTGGCATGTCATCAATCACAAAAAATAATTCTAAACATCTATTCATTATATTGTTTAAGTAACACTAATCACATTTTTACCACATCAATTTATAAACTTTTGTTGTAAATTTTGTAGTAACTATGAATTGGTTATTTTTGTTTATTTATTTTAACGATATGAAATATATTTATTTTTTTATAATTGTTATTTATTTTTTTTATTATCGATTAATATTTTTTAGATTAATTTCACTTTAAATATTGTCTTTCAATTTTGCCCCCTCTGAACCAAAATCCTGGCTCCGCCACTGCTTTGAAGAATGTTGCCAGAGCTCGCTCTAAACATTGATGTCAAACAACCAAAAATCACACGCTAGTTGCTGGAAATCATCAAATCCATTCCAAATATTTTCAACTGGAATCTTAGTATAATGTGGAAGCTTTGAATAAGCGACATAGAGGCTAACAACAAAAATTGTTGTGCTAGGGATGCAACAACCCTAGAAGAGTGAGAAAGGAAAGCATTTTTTTTGTCCGCTGGTTTAAAATCAAAGCCCAAGAATATAGGTTGTGGCTGAGAGTCAAGTTGAGTAAGAGAAGATATAGATATAGGGTGAGTTTAGTTCAGCTTTTTGGAACTGGGCTTTTTGAAAAAGTGGGGTTTTTAAAAAGTGAGGTATGAAACTAGGTTTATTATAAAAGCTGAGTNTTAACATCAAAGTTGTGAAAAAAAATGTGAAATAATCTATGTTCCACTCTCCATATTTTCTTCCACGTTGCTTTACCCAAACCCAAAAACTCTTTAAAACATTTTTCTTTCACTTTTTTCTCATCCACTCGTTCACTTCTTCCTCATCTTCTTATTTTCCTTTTCTTTTACTTTCCTCCACACAAAGCCCCACACACTCCACCACATACTAGTAAAGGACTTCAAGAATTTCAGAACAAGATCTTCAGCGGGGCTGCCTTCTTCTTGTTTGTTGTTATTGTCTCCAGCTGACTTATTAAGCAAAGAACGTAGCTAATTTGCAATATCACGGCCTTGAACAAGCTCTTCTATTGCCTTTTTCTTGCTAGAAGGTAAGCTCTCAGGCCAAGTACACTCCATTGTTGTGTGTGTGAGTTTCAGTGTGTTTTGAGACTTTTGTGTTTTGTGTATATGTGACTGTCTTTCGAGCTTTGAGTCCCTTGTGTTTGAGCTCTTTTTTTTACCAACCAATGTGAAGCAAAGCAAGAGGGAGATTAGATATGTAAGACGTAAATTAAAAAAATAATAATAATAGAGAAGAGAAGAAGAAGAAAAAGTAGCACAGAGAGGCTTGTTCTGAAGATGAGATGAGAGGAATCCAAGAGATGAGCTACAGACCTTGATTTATCAAAGGGCAAAACTGGGTTTTCAATAAAATGTTTGGCCAATTTAGTAATTGAAGACAACCTCTCAATGATAATATTTATGAACACCCGTTGGCTTTTGCAAAAGCTCTAAGAGCAATTACATCAGTCTAAGCAAAGTTGTGCAAAATAAAAAAACTAACTGATTTTACACAATTTGAGCAAAAAACCACCCACATCAGTAAGTGCAAAATTGTGCATAAATGCACAATTGCTACAGTAACCGTGCATATATGCACGGTTACTGTAGCATGTGCATTTAATATTTTAATAATTTCTGGTTCGCTCCTTTTTTTTTCTCTCTCTTCTCCATCTGCAAAACTAACCCTCCCTCTCATGTTCTTTCTTCCTCTGATACACATACTCCCACAGACACAAAATCAACTACAAAAATAAAAAAATCAACCACAAAATCAACAAAAAAAATCAACCACTAGAATCGTTGGATCAATGATCGGTGATCATGGATAATGGATTGGAGAGGCGATTTGGATCGGTGTTGATGAAGATCGATGATGGGTTAATGTGAATTGGTGTTGATCGAGATCGGTGATGGGTTGACGGAGATCAATGTTGATGCAGATCAATGTTGATGGAGATCAGTGTTGATGGAGTGCTTGTAATGGGTTGACGGAGAAGAGGAAACAAAAAGATTCTCAAAAAAAAAAAAAAAAAAGAAGAAGAAGAGAAGAAAGAGAGGCGGAGATAGAGATAAGGATTGTGTGAAGAAGAAGAGGGTGTATTCAAAGGAAAAAGAAAGGTGTTGATGTAATGCTTGTGATGGTTGATGGAGAATGGAAGGAAAAGATTCTCAAGGAAAAACAAAAAAAAAAAAAAAGAAAAAAAGAAGAAGAAGAAGAAGAGGAGAAAGAGAGGCGGAGATAGAGATAAGGATTGTGTGAAGAAGAAGGGGTGTATTCGGAGGAAAAAGAAGGGTAGGTAGGGTAGGTGGAAAATAATAAAAAAAGTAAGGGAAATATTATTTTAATAAAAAGTATATATAATAAATAAACTGATATAGGTGTTTTGTAAAAGTAATAGTATAAAATAAAAAAAGTAAATTTTTTGTATAAAATAGACAAAATCTTTTGCACAGACTAATGTAATTGCTCTAAAGAGCTGTGGTGTGTTAAATTGAAGTTGCTTCACATTTCAAAAAGTAGCATTTTCAAAACGCAGGTTTTATTTGATTTATCAAATGCATACATTATTTGGTTTCAAAAAGCATTTTTTGCTGTTGGAAAGTGCAAACAAACGGGCACATAGAGAAAGAGAAGATTACCGACCCAGAGTCCAATCCAATTGCTATAGCTGGCTCACATGGGGGTTTGGAAGAATTCAAACACAACTCTTGCTGGCCTTTAGTATTAAAATAATGAAAAAATGAGACAAAACTACCGGATTTCCCTATGCTCTCCATTTACAATAATCAAACTTTCCTCCTTGAAAGGTGCTGTAGCTCTGAGCATCTATGGCAATCATGGCTCCGTCATTCACTTCTCTGGTGTTCACAGTGAGAAGGTGTGAACCAGAACTGGTATCTCCAGCTAAGCCCACTCCTCATGAATTTAAACAGCTTTCAGACTTGGATGATCGAGACAGCCTTCGATTTCAAATCCCAACTATACAATTCTACAAATATAATCCCTCAATGCAAGGGAGAGATCCAGTGAAGGTCATTAGAGAAGCACTGTCACAGACACTTGTATTCTACTACCCTTTTGCAGGTAGACTTAGGGAAGGGCCTGGTGCAAAGCTTATGGTAGAATGTACAGGTGAAGGTGTCATGTTCATTGAAGCTGATGCTGATGTTTCGCTAGACCAGTTTGGACATGCAATTCATCCTCCATTTCCGTGTATAGATGAGCTCCTTTATGATGTTCCTGGCTCAGGAGAAATGCTTAATTGCCCATTATTGCTTATCCAGGTAACATATGCTTAATTTGTTCTTAGTTTCTTCAGATTAGTGGTTTACAGGTTTTCCTCTTAAATCAATTGAAATGATTTGAGGTATTAGTATGCCTAATCTCACTCATTTCAATCATTTTGATAAAATAATAAAATACGCTTAAAGGTGTTTGATAAATAGTTCTATAATTATTTATTTATTATTGATATTATTATCGTTATGTGTATATAATTATTTTTTTATTAATACGTTTAATAGTTAAACATTTATGAGAGTTTTAAAATTAGAAACTCATATCTCACCCAATATGCCAAAAAAATATTAAAGCAAAGTGGCACATATTATTGGTTAAACAAGTATACAGGTTCAATAGTAGCGAAAGCGACAAAATATCTTAGGCACAAAAAACAAAGAAAAAGAAATAAAAAAAAAGTATTCATATCAAAAACGTGAAAAATGTTAAATCATAATTTTAGCTCTTATTTTTTTTAAATATTATCCACATCAAACATGCTATTCTTAAAAATTTTGATATCTTTGCTACAGCGGAGTGCCATTTTTGACACCCTACTGTAGCAAGTTGCTAAGATTTTTTATTATTTTATTTCTTTTTCTCTCTCTCATGACATTTCTCTCTCTTATTAGATAAAAAAAGAATTATAAATAATAAATAAATAATATTTTAATGAAGTAAAAAAAAATAAAACCTTTGATGTTTTGTGTATTATAAAATGAAGTATTAAAATAGATAAAGTAATGTTTTAAGATGCTAAATGCTATATTTTTTGACATATTTGATAAAAATAGTATAAGTTGACAAAAAGTCTGTTTGGTTAGGATTTTGAGAGATTAAAATAACTTATTTTAAAACCCAAAACTTATTTTACAAATACTTATTTTAATTAGCATTTGGAACGTACGGTACCAACCCCATTGCATATATTTGGTATGTTCCAGTATTAATTAGCATTTGGAACGGTACCAGCCAGCATGATACAATATCAACAACATTGTGTGATTACATTCTCAAAAAAAACGACATTGTGTGATTCATGCTAATAACTAGGAGACATTTGTTACATGCATGATGCAACCCGTATATAAAATAATTCTCTCCCCTCCCCATAAAATATATGCTACTTAAATTTTTTTAAATATAGAAAAACTTTTTTTTGTGGTGTCCAAAGACTTCTCTTTCATTTAAATAAAGTCCCTATATCATAAAACAAAAACTAAAGGCTTGGTGCTGTTTTGTACTGCTATTATAACATTTTCTATAATAGTGACTTGTCGAATGTTGAAAGAGTTATTACAATTTTTATAATGTCCAATTCCGATATATATATATATATATATTAATTAAGAGTTGAGTAATGCTACAGTTACAAACTATTTTTCAATATTTTTACAAAATGTTAATGTGGCCGACTTTTTATTGGTTTTCATTTAGACCCACCATTAACATTACTTTTTCATTTATCAATAACTACTCATCACATTAGCATTAATTTGTAAAAAAAATTTGTAAAAAAGTTTGTATCTCTAGTGTTACTCTTAAGAATTATAATATCATTAGCATATGCATTCCACCTTGTTATTTAATTGGGTTAGTCATACATGTGAAATTATAATAACAAGTCTAAGACATCCAAAGTATTATCATTAGCCAAATTGACACATTTCTATGCACAAAATGCTTAGAATCTTGTAAGAAATGATTTGAACTGTGGGGTTAGCAACGATGGTAACTATCTCAAAAAAAATATTATCATTAGCCATAACAAATGTTCCTAATAGTTGTAAAAACACACATGCTTTTTTAATTGGTTTTAATTGTGTGAATCCGCAGGTGACACGACTAAGGTGTGGCGGATTTATCTTTGCCCTACGCCTCAACCATCTTATGAGTGATGCTCCCAGCATAGTTCAATTCATGAATGCCATGGGTGAGATGGCACGAGGAGTATGTGCACCTTCAATCCCACCTGTGTGGCAAAGGGAACTTCTCAACGCTAGGAACCCACCACAGGTGACATGCACACATCACGAATTTGATGAATTGGTTAAGCCTCAGAGCTTGATCATCAACTCTCTTCATGAACTAGCCTGTTGCTCTTTCTTCTTTGGATCAACCCAAGTATCTGCTATTCGTAAAAAGATACCTCACCACTTGGGTAAATATTCCACATTTGAGGTACTAACTGCGTTCTTATGGCGATGTCGTACCATAGCACTTTCACCAGACCCAGAAGACCAAGTGCGCTTGATATTTATGAATAATGTGCGAACCATATTGAACCCTCCATTACCAAGAGGGTATTATGGCAATGCATATGCAATCTCTCTTGCAGTAACAACGGCTAGGGAGCTTTGTGAGAGCCCTTTAGAGTACGCATTGGAACTAGTCCGAAAGGCAAAAGCTAATGTCAATGATGAGTACATTCGATCATTTATAGACCTGGTGGTGAGTAAAGGCCGACCTCGTACCACCATTGTGCAATCCTTCGTTGTGTCAAACACGGCACGTGTGGGGTTCAGAGACGTAGACTATGGGTGGGGAAAGGCAATCTATGGTGGAGTAGCCAACATTTTTGAAAGCCCGAGTACTAGTGCTACTTCATTTTACATTGAAGTGATGAATAGTAAAGGAGAGGATGGGATTATGGTGCCTATGTGCTTGCCGACCCTAGCAATGGAAAGATTTGTGCAGGAGCTGAATAGTATCTTACAGGACCAATCAGATGGCGGTCCGATGTCCAAATTTATAATTTCTTCCATGTGACTTATATATATATATATATATATATCTGTATGTATGTGTGTGCATATATATATATATATATATATAAAAGTTCATCAAAATCAAATTATTATAAAGTTAAACGGAGAAAAATGAATCAATAACTTGAAACTCGGAAAAAGAAAAGTTATGTTACTTGACATATTATGATCCAAGTTGCTTATACCAATTATATAGACCCATGTACTTGTAGAACAAGCGCATTAACTTTAGGTTAGTCTATGACTCTAAGGTTAGTCTAGGATTAATAATATATTCTCTGGTATATAAACTTTATATTGAGTTTATTGTAACACAAGTGCTTAATATAATATGTGGTCGACAAGAGCTTTTTCACTATAATAGGCTATTAAGCCGAATCACGTAAACATTTGTATGTGCTCTCTTTTCAATAATACGGCTCATTATTCAATTATTACACACAGTTACACAACAACTTTCACACTTAGTTTGTCAGTTGTTCCATCATTTTATTAAAAAATAAGCAACATTAGGCTTCAATATTGGCACCAAAAAAAAAAAAACAGAGAGCAAATGAGGGAAAAAAAATTCCAGAAACAAGTCATTGGAGATTGAAAAATATGGTTTGTTCAAGGACATTCCTTACTTGCTAAACTAAAATGTTCAATAAAATTATAGTAGACTAGCTCAAAGCAATTACAAACTGGCTTCGGAACTTCACAATTCATCCTACTTTGGCAGCATGTAGAGTAGGACTTTACTTCTTACCAAATTTCCCATAGAATAAATAGAAAACCTCACACATTAAACGTCCAACAAATGAATTAAAAAGATATCTCATTTATTTCATGAAATTCCGAGTTATAGTTAATCGAACACTTGTTTATTTAAAATATCTCTTTTTTCGTAATTTTTTATTTTTAATGATAGAATGCATAAAGATTAGATATATATGAAAATAAAAATTAGATAAAAATTAAAAAAAAAAAAAAAGAGCCTGAGGATTACTGTGATGAGCAATATAGTCCATTAGTCCTGTGTGAAGCCCATCCAATAGTCATTGTTGCTTTCAAAATTCTTCACTGCAAAAGGGTCTGCTCCATCTTTTCTCCAACCAGCTGAAAAGTGAAATAAAACAATGTCAGTGATAATCTTTTTGTCTCTCTTATTTATTTTTGTTTGTTTTTGGTAACTATCCTAGTTATAATCTGAACTATTTTTTTACAGAAACTCCTTTAAACTCTCATTTTTTGGAAGAGCAACAACTTAAGTAGTTTAGGGAAAGAACAAGATTAGTCATAAATCAAAAAATTATTAAGATTCGGGAAAACTTAAGAACTTATAGTATAAACAAAAACAATCCCGCATTAGCCGTATAATTACATGTAGAATAATAAAAAAGAGAATGGTGTAGACTCATCAAAAAAAAGAGAATGGTGTAGAAAATTTTGACACATATATGAATCTCTTTTAAAACGTTAATGATGGGCCTATTCTATTGTTTTACACGATACTCGACTTTAAAAAAGAATTGATGGGCCGATTCTATTGTTTCAGCTTGTCTACCCCGACCCATTACATGAGCCCACAGTTTCACAACCCCAGTCCAAACACAGCCCACTCTCGGAAATTAACTATAACCCAATCTGCCATGCCCAAATAAAATCTAGACAATCCACATTCAATAAAGACCTGGGCCCATCTAAAACTAATTAAACCCAACAAGTCCACCCTTTGGGTTTCGGCAATATCTTTTGGTTGTTCCAACAATGGGTTTGACAACAAACTCAAAATGGAATTTTTTGGTCATTTAAACCGTAAAGAAAAATCACCTAGCGATTTAAGAAATCAATTTTTTGCCAAGAGAGAATTATACCAGAAAGAAACAAAATAGCATAATTTCCAAAATCAAACTGAATACATGAAATACAGCACTTTATGAGGCTTCAATTATATTCAGAGTACTTATAATTCTTTGGAAGTAACAATTATAATAGTCACAGTGCACAATAACTCTAGTCGATCTGATAAATTGGTTTTTGCTTCCTTATAATTTGAAATGTCCAAGATGGAAAAGGCAAAAATGACATACAGCCCAAAATTAATTAATAACAAAATTATTATCATTGGGAATTTAAATGTTGATCTTAATCTTACATATCATCTAGCATGAAAACTATATTAGTTTGTCAAATGATTCTGAGGGAGGTTTTTAGAAAGAAGGGGCTTTAAGACCCTATAAATATTGTTGATACTCATTTTTATGGCACATTTTCTACAAGCCCGACTCAATCAAACCTGACCTCATTATGGACCCGATTTATATACTAAATTATATTTTGTTCTTTTAAGTATAGCCCAAACCCATGTGATTTATGGGGGAAATGGAGGAATTGTGGTTTGAAGGGTGTGGATCAGTTCCTTTTGGACTTTTTGCATGAGCCTAGCCCATGCAAGCTACCAAGTGGGTAAGGGACATTGGTAGCACCTCAGGCTCATGGAGGAGGTCTTGTACCCGAAATTTCCACCTTAAAAGAGCCTTTATGCTCTGGCTGACTATGGTCTGACTTTTCTGCTCTACCATTTTTTGCCTAAAACATGAAACATATAGCTGACCCTAAGTGGCTAGCCTTGTCTGCTACAACAGCCAAATGCAAACTCCAAGGGCCTATCATGTTCAGGAAACATCAGCCTATGAATTTAGGCCACTCCATTTCCCAAATTATGCAAAAAGTAAACAAATCCTTTTACCCAATTAAAGCAAATTTGACCATAACCTCTTTAATTGGGACCTTAGGGTTCGAAGCCTCTTCTATTAACCAAAAACTAGTCACTTAGAGCACCCAAAACTCAATACAAAAGGCCCTAGTCATATTCAAAATGAACCAACTACGTTTTCCCCATAGAGCTGAAACTTAAGACCAAAAGCCCATTCATCCAGCTAACATTCTCACAATTTTGAAGTTTAGGGGTGGAAATATGGGTACAGGGGAACCTTTCCTCTCTTCCTCACAATCTCTCTCAATTTCCTCTTTTTGCTGACTGTGGGTCGAAATTTCAAACCTTGTGTACTTTTTCTGCATTTTCTTGTATTTCAATTATGGCATTTTGATTTCTCTTTTGTTAAAGCATCATTAGTCTTTATTTATTAAATATTGGAATTTTGGGCTTGATTTTCTACAAATAAACACTTCTAAAGAACCCAAGTGGAGAATGGGCTAATCTTGCAATTTTGGCCCTAGTCGCAAAACGTCCCTGACATTTTTGGCGACTCAACTGGGGAGTCAAGCAAATGAAACAAGAGGGATTATGTCTCTAAAGATGTGAAATCAACAAAAGATGATGCTATCAACACCAACTTGTCATTCCAAAAGGCATCAAATGATGTCTTGTTAACACAAAAGGAGCATCGTGATGTAGAGTAAAAAGTGGTCCATTTTCAACTTGTCAACATGCCAAGGACGCTAAGATATGCAAAAAAATCCACTCCAACCTTGTAGAAACCATCCAAGAAGAAGGACTTTAAGGATGGAGGAGGAACTAACTCTCTTATTCATGGGAAAGTTTTTCTTCTACTCATTTATATACTCTTTTAGCATGAAATTTTTTCTTCTACTCATTTAGCTATTATACTTATGGATGAATCATCTTATATCTCTTGCTTTACAAGATATTTGAGAAAAATTTTGTTGTAGCTTGAAAATGCAAAAAAGGTGAGCCGCAAGCGCAACCACGAAGGGAATGACGACTCCAACAAATAATCAATGAAGCAAAGTTCTAAACATCAACTTCAACCCAAGAACCCCCAATGACAACGACTAAAAGCTTATCCTCAACACCTCCTCAACATATGTCTCTTTTATTGTTAAGTTGTATTGTTGCCGGGTTAGCGCTGAGTGTATGGTGGCTATCATGGGTGATTGACTCGTTTTGGGATAAAAATAATTGTAACACCCCAAAATCATAAGTAATAAAATTCTATTTAATCTAAATAATCCACAAAAAAATATTAAATAAAAGAAACCAACAACCTAAAATCTTATCACAAATGTCAGAGCTCTAATCCGCCAAATACAAAACATCCTCAAAATAATTCTCCAGTACAGTGTTTAATACCATAACAATAATAATAAAACCCTCAGTTTCAAAAAATAATTCGTAACTGTTGTCTTTCAAGAATCTCTACTCTAATAATCCCTCTAATGTATCTGTAAAGGGAAAATAGAAGGGGTGGTTAGATAACTCAATAAGTGGAATTCACTAACATTGGAGTGTGGGAACAAACCTTTCAAATAAATAATTCTTACAACAAATTCATAACTTGTAACTCATTAATATTTTATCATCAAATATTTCATATAAAAGAAAATATCATTATATTGTAAGCCATCATAATATATATACAAATACCATCATATAAATAATTTCCTAGGCTTTTCTCGTGGTCAACGTTTACACTCCGTTGACAGGGTTGTGCTATCCCCTCTTAGGACTAGAACCTCCTTTACATCCCATTTCTTAAGGATGACTCCTTTGCAACCTAAAGGTGCACTTTCTTACTAAGGAGCTTCCTTTTTGAATCCTCAATAGTATACTCCCTTGCTAATGAGCTATCAAATGTGCACTGTCCCCTTTTCTGGGACCGTCCCTTACAAAGGATTAGCTACAATATGATTATCCCTTACTAAGGACTAAATACAATACTAAGCTTTTAATCACGACTTGCCATAGGTTTTCAAAACATATTCAAGATGCTCACAAAAATAATCCATTCATAATTCTCAAAATATAAAGATATATTCATACATACAAATTTAAACAAATTTAGGCTATCCCACAAGGCTTTTCATAAAACGAATAGTCAACGTACACATCAAACATTTATAAAATATCAATTTATATATAAAATATCAACATATTTCTTTGATATATAATAGTTTAATAATCAACAATGTTTTGGAAAAACTCCCAAATTAGTAAACACCAATTACCTCTTAGTTGCAAAAATAAAAATAAAAAATCAACAATCTCGTCACTAGGTCCATCGCCAAGAATCTTAAAACCTAGAAACATAAGGAACAAGCCTATTAATAACAAGACCTATCATAAAGTTTATCATCACATTTGTCTCCAAAATCAAATAAGATCTCCTAAAACAAATCAAATGCCCTAAAGCCTAACTTACCCAACCTAAGACAAGTACCCATTCCCAAGCGGAAACCAAACAAGCATACAAACTCATAGTGCCACTACACAAAGCCAAAGCATTTTAATTCTCCAGTGCAAGTAATGTGCACCTATAAACATAACATAAAACACGTCAATTCATAATAGGGGTAGCATATCTCATGAGTTTCCCTTTAGAGTACTAAATGATTAAACCAAACTATTATTAGACTTAACTAAGTAAAACATATGTCGAAGAAAGCACATGAATTTACAAACCAATCCATTCAACAAAGATTTGAAGTAAATTCCACAAAATCCCAGCATTTTCATCACACTTTTAGACTCAATACACAGCACGTCAACCATTTTGTAAAAATTGTTTGGTTCACAAAAAGTTATCTGATAAACTTGAAATCAAATAGGGATAAGCTCTTATATGTATAGTATTTACTATCAAAAATTCAGCCCAAAACAATTTTTCTATAATTTATTAAAAATTATGTATTGCAGCTAACTCAAATTTGTCAATGACAAATTTACAATTCCAAAATAAAATTACTATAATCTTAATACTATGCCAAAAACTTTCAGACTTGATTAACCTCAAAGCTACATGTTTTAGCACATAATAACAACTATGAATGCAACTAATAACCTCATATAATAGTCATCGCAACACGAGTCAAGAAATTCGATTCTTTAACTCATATAGGCAATTTACCAAACACTTGACATGCAACAAGCACATGCTCACATTCACATATGTCAAAACCAATCAAATGAAAAATAGACAACCAAAACACCCCATCAATGCAAACACCCCCAAAGTTTGAAATTTTCGAATTTAATAAAAAAACTCTTACTGCCCATATCCTCATAACCCTCTAAACTTCCAATACTCACCAAACCCATTAAGTATATACCATAAACATCATAAACTAACAAAGTCCAAAGAATTTCATAGAAGAAAATGACAGAAAACTTAGATTTTTACCTCATCTATTGAATTAACCAAACTTAGAGGGATGGTCTTTCAAATGGGTTTGCCAAAATAGCCACTAGAACTCTTGGTGGTTGATCTTGATTGGAAAAGAACCTTCCATGAGTCGGTCAAGATAGGAATTTAAAAGGAAAAAGTGAATAAGCTTCACATGAGGATGAAAGAGAGCATTTTCAGCCATGGGGAATGGGAACACGAGAAGAAAGAGGGAAAGGTGATGTGAGGCGGCACTTCAGAAAAATAGAGAAGGAAGCCAACGTGGGTTACATAAAAGGCTAGGGCTAGGCTTGGGTCTTATTACAAAAATGCCCCCACTTAAATAATTTCCAAAACAACCCTTTTATTTGTTTATTTATTTTGTAAAGGTTGGGGTGTTACATTCTTCCCCCCTTAAAAGAATTTTGTCCCCGAAATCATATGCATTTAATGAACATTTTTAGACCACATCCACTTGTCAAAGGCATTAATTTTAGAGATTAACTCAAAAATGAAATCATGTAAAATTTGTCTCACTTTAATTAATATCCATGATAAACAAAAGATTAAGTTGAAATTTTACAAAAGCTCACCGTTTTCCAAGAAGATAAAGTTCATGGCATTGGATGTAAACCAAAGAGACACAACCTCCCTTTAAAAAGTGAATAAGCTTCACATGAGGATGAAAGAGAGCATTTTCAGCCATGGGGAATGGGAACACGAGAAGAAAGAGGGAAAGGTGATGTGAGGCGGCACTTCAGAAAAATAGAGAAGGAAGCCAACGTGGGTTACATAAAAGGCTAAGGCTAGGCTTGGGTCTTATTACAAAAATGCCCCCACTTAAATAATTTCCAAAACAACCCTTTTATTTGTTTATTTATTTTGTAAAGGTTGGGGTGTTACATTCTTCCCCCCTTAAAAGAATTTTGTCCCCGAAATCATATGCATTTAATGAACATTTTTAGACCACATCCACTTGTCAAAGGCATTAATTTTAGAGATTAACTCAAAAATGAAATCATGTAAAATTTGTCTCACTTTAATTAATATCCATGATAAACAAAAGATTAAGTTGAAATTTTACAAAAGCTCACCGTTTTCCAAGAAGATAAAGTTCATGGCATTGGATGTAAACCAAAGAGACACAACCTCCCTTTTGACTTATGTTTTAAACCAAAAGGTTGAAGGGAATAGATTCAACATGAGGTGTAAAGGAAATCATTACAGGCTTCAATGTGATACGTGAGCAATCAATTTAGAAATCCTTGAGAATTAATCTTGATACAAACTAGTTTCAAACACAAATGACAAATTAAACCACAAGCCAAGAGAGAGGGGTTAAGAGTTCAAAACCAAATTAACCATGTGATATCTTCTATTTCAAAGAGTCCAAATTTTGAAACAATGACTAATGTTTTAACATCAATCATGGAGATGAAAGTATGTCTATACCGAACAAAAGGTTTGCAAAAGACTTTAAAATGACTTTCAAAATCCATAAAAATGTACAATTTTGCATTCAAAAGTCTTCCCTTTACCCGAGGTTTGCAAAACATCTAAGGAAGTTTTTTCAATCTTACAACAATAACAATATTTTGTAAGAAAAAAAAAATCTTGTACACAAGTTATGTCCAAATAGGTTTTTGAATCTAAGTTGGAAATTCACTTAATAATATTTTAAGGCAATCACACACAAAGACTATGAATATATATATTTAATCTAACCAACAATCAGAAAGAGCATGGAACCTTAAGACCAACCAAACAATGATATGCCAGTTTAATAAATAAGGACAAAAGTCCAAAGAACCCCCTTTTTTATTATAAAAAGCTCCAAAAATCCATAAAAATATTCATGTGAGGTTTAACATATTGGAGAAAACATGCATTTGAAATAGGTTTGGGAAAAACCCCGACTAGCATCAAATAAAAAATTAAAAAAAAAAAATACATCATTCTTTGAGGTGACAAAAATCATAGCATTATCATAGGAAGATCAATCCGTGTACTTTTACCATACAAGGGCAATAAACATCCCAAGAGGACACTCAAAATCTAGAAACTCAACAATTAGGAATTTCAAAGAGATTGTTTAAAACGCATTTTTCTTTAAAACTACTTTTAGAGAAAAATAATTAACATGATAGCACCATACTTGATGGTTAGTGGTTTGTTAGACACCACATGAGCTCAACGGGATCAAAAAAATCCTCTAACCATCTATAATGAATAATACTTGTCGAAGTATGCTAAAGATAGCCGGTAAAAAACTAGTCGAGTCACTCGTGGCCAGCGACGTTCGACCAAATTTCACCACCTAAAGTCAGCATAACCAACAATAATTGCTAACAACAAATTGTCTTTAACAAATACTCAAAATTTATAAACATGAAATTTGAAAACTTGATTCCTTTTTGTTTGCTCAAAATAATTTTAGGAATTTAACTCAAAACTTTCAAGAATTTTGAGAAGAATGCATAACAAACACGACAGTTTACACGAACAATGCATATGAAGCACAACAATTTACCTCACACATGAAGATTTAAGAACTTACTAATAACATCACGAAATAACAAGGACTAAACAAACTCCAAGCAATTACAATCAACCAAAATAACACAGAATGTACTTTCTCACCCAAACTACCCCAACAAAACCACCTCAAATGGATTACTACAACAAGATCTAATGCTCTGACTTAGATCATTATCATTTCCAAATTCAAAAGTCTACAAAATCATAACCTAAGCTTTGATACCATAACTGTAATGCTCCAAAATCATAAATAATAAAAGTCTATTCAATCTAAATAATCCATAAAAAATTATTAAATAAAAGAAACCAACAACCTAAAATCTCATCACAAATGTCAGAGCTCTAATCTGCCAAAGATAAAACATCCTCAAAATAATTCTCTAGTAAAATGTTTAACACCATAAAAATAATAATAAAATTCTCAGTTCTACAAAATAATTTGTAATTGTTGTCTTTTAAGAATCTCTACTCCAATAATCCCTCTAATATAAGGGGAAAATAGATGGGGGGTGAGATAACTCAATAAGTAGAATTCACTAACATTGGGGTGTGGGAACAAACCTTTTAAATAAATAATTCTTACAACAAATTCATAACTTGTAACTCATCAATATTTTATCATCAAATATTTCATATAAAAGAAAATATCTTTATATTGTGAGCCATCATAATACATATATCAATACTATCATATAAATAATTTCCTAGGATTTTCTCGTGGTCAACGTTTACACCCCATTGACAAGGTTGTGCTGTCCCCTTTTAGGACTAAAACCTCATTTACATCACTTTTCTTAAGGATGGCTCCTTTGGAACCTAAAGGTGCACTCTCTTGCTAAGAAGCTTGCTTTTTGGATCCACAATAGTATACTCCCTTGCTAAAGAGGTATCAAATATGCACTGTCCCATTTTCTAGAACCGTCCCTTACTAAGGACTATAAATAGAGTACTAAGCTTTTAATCACGATTTGCCATAGATTTTCAAAACATATTCAAGATGCTCACAAAAATAATCTATTCATAATTCTCAAAATATAAAGATATATTCACACATACAAATTTAAATAAATTTAGGTTGTCCCATAAGTTTTTTCATAAAACAAATAATCCATGTACACATCAAACATTTATAAAATATCAATTTATATATAGAATATCAACATATTTCTTTGATATAAAATAGTTTAATAATCAACACTGTTTTGGGAAAACTTCCAAAATTAGTAAATACCATTTACCTCTTAGTTGCAAAAAAATAAAAGAAATCAACCAATATCGTCACTAGGTCAATCGCAAAGAATCTCAAAACCTAAAAACATAAGGAACAAGCCTATTAATAACAAGACCTATCGTAAAGTTTATCATCACATTTGTCTCCAAAATCAAAAAAGATCCCTTAAAACAAATCAAATGCACCAAAGCCTAGCTTGCCCAACCTAAGACAAGTACCCATTCCCAAACGGGAACCAAATAAGCATACAAACTCATAGTGCCACAGTATAAAGTCAAAGCATTTTAATTCTCCACTGCAAACAATGTGCACTTATAAACATACCATAAAACACATCAATTCATAATAGGGGTAGCATATCTCATGAATTTCCCTTTAGATCACTAAATGATTAAACCAAACTATTATTAGACTTAACTAAGTAAAACACATGTTGAAGAAAGCACATGAATTTACAAATCAATCCATTTAACAAAGATTTAAAGTAAATTTCACAAAATCTCAGCACATTCATCACATTTTCATATTCAATACACAACAGGTCAACCATTTTGTAAAAATTGTTTGGTCCACAAAAAGTTATCCGATTAACTTGAAATCAAATAGAGATAAGCTCTTATATGTGTAGTATGTATCATAAAAAAATTTAGCCCAAAACAATTTTTCTGTAATTTATTAAAAATCATGTATTGCAGCTGACTCAAATCTGTCAAGGACAGATTTACAATTCCAAAATAAAATTATTATAATCTTAGTGCTATGCCAAAAACTTTCAGACTTGATTAACCTCAAAACTACATGTTTTAACACATAATAACAACTATGAATGCAGCCAATAACCTCATATAATAGTCATCACAACACGAGTTAAGAAATTCAATCCTCTAACTCATATAAGCAATTTACCAAAGACTTGACATGCAACAAGCACATTCCTACATTCACATATGTCAAAGCCAATCAAATGCAAAGGAAACACTTTGGAATCAACTCACGCAACAACAAAACCCATATAACTACTCTAGGAAACCAAATCTCAAATACCCATTAGTAAAGTAGACAACCAAAACACCCTATCAAAGCAAACACCCCCAAATAGTTTGAAATTTTCGGATTTAATAAAAAAACTCTTGCTACCCAAATCCTCGTAACCCTCTAACTTCCAATACTCACCAAACCCATCAAGTGTATACCATAAACATCATAAAGTTACAAAGTCCAAAGGATTTCATAGAAGAAAATGACAAATAACTTTGATTTTTACCTTATCTACTGAATTAACCAAATTTAGAGGGATGGTCTTTCAAATGAGTCTGCCAAAATAGACACTAGAACTCTTGGTGGTTGATCTTGATTAGAAAAGAACCTTCCATGAGTCAGCCAAGATAAAAATTTAAGAAGAAAAAGTGAATGAACTTCACATGAGGATGAGAGAGAGGAGAATCATATTCTACATTCCATACAACAGATTGGGGGACCCCATTTTTGGAATTCATCTTGGAGAAATATGGAGAGTACTAAGAGAGGAATAAATCCCACCAAAAACTCTTGGCGATGGGATACCATTGGTTTGACATAACCAAATTTGCTGAAGTCGCCACACTTCTAAGTGCACTCCAAGCTTATACGCACATGTCATATAAGCCTTCAAGATGTGAACGCCCCGTTGCCTTTATACATGGGGGCTTGATCTCATTGGACCTATCCAACCACCCATGAACGGGTACATTCGAGTTTTTGTCACCACTAAGTAATTCACTAAGTGGGTAGAAGCAATTCCACTCAAGAAAAGCAATGGGAATGGCCATAGCCAACTCCATCATGGAGCATATCATTCGTTACTTTGGCATCTCACACGAGATCCTAAGCGACAATAATATATCTTGTTCTTACTAATTTTTGAAGGCAAGTCGTATGAAACATTCGGAAGCCAATGTACTATTATATTATCCAAGCATAATGAGACATGCGAAGGTGAAATGCTTTTAATATGGTAGGGAATGCTAATTCTTTCTCTCAATGGTAAAACTTGTGAAACAGCGAGAAATCCTATAAATTACTCTTATGGCAAAAATTTTACATATGAGAGGGATAATACTTTCAATAAGGTAAGGAAAGCCAAATGCATACTCTCTCAATGGTATGCCCTATCAAATAGTTAGGAAGTCAGCAAGATGTTTCATTATGGCAATACCCCTACTTACGAGGGCGCAACTAAACCTCAACAAGGTAGGAAAGCCAATACATCCTCGAAGGTAAACCCTATCGAATGATTAGAAAGCCAACAAAATGTCATATTAGTCATACGTGGTAAGATTCCTACTTGCGAGGGTACAACACCCTCAACAAGGTTGGAAAAGCCAACATTTTCTTAACGGCAAGCCTTATAAAATAGTAAGGAAGCCAACATAATATCTTATAATTCAAGCACGATAATCCACTACATGTGAGAACATAATCATCCCTAAAAATACAGGAAAGTTGACACAACAAATCACTACCTCATTGCCACATGATAATTCACTATACGCAAGGATAAAACTCCTCCTAAAAAAAAAAGTAAAATTGTGCACTCTATAAGTTGATATATGCAAGAATATGATATCTTCAAAAGATGATAGTAATACAAGCTTTATTTAAGCCGCTGTGGGGGCTTCTTGAAACTAATGAAATAGCAATCTAATACATGTCAAGAATAAGTCAACTATCAAGCGGCGAGCCAAGTTTCAATATATATGAGCTGCTATCTGTGAAACCAAATCTACTCGTCAATAGTGCGCTGAAAATGGTGCACAAAAAGTGAGACATATGCTTAGCCAAAACCTATTCACAAAAGCATGACAACCAAGAAACATGTCTACTAACTTGCCCTTGCAAAGGCAAAGTCATATTCACAACATATCCAATCAAGCATAAGTCATTCTCAAGAGACTAAGTGCATGTGTACAATCTATAAAAACTATGCTACTCAACCATAAGCATAAACATGCTCAAAACCTATCAATGAAATGTACAAACTCATTCTCAAGGTACAAAATACAAACTATTCACATCCTTGAAGTACAAATCATTCTTTTCATTCCAAAACTCAAGATTACATGTTGAAACATCGTATATGTGTTTCTTTGTGCAACATACAAATTGTATCTACTAACCATGACAACACAAGGTCA
The DNA here is from genome assembly GCF_002906115.3 of Quercus suber. Lineage (NCBI taxonomy): Eukaryota > Viridiplantae > Streptophyta > Magnoliopsida > Fagales > Fagaceae > Quercus > Quercus suber. Next base: position 302,759 of record NW_027069992.1, read on the forward strand.
AAGTTTCAACAAATACTAGTACATAGAAGCTCCTCTATGCATAAGTGGGTTGTTCACAAAATCTAAATACAAATGAAAGTGTTTCCATGATAGCAGCCCCTATTGCACATTACAAACATCTCAAATTCTTGAAGATTCCAACAAATACAAAAGGAAAACATGTAAAAAAGAAAGGGGAGACTCAAAGAAGATCAAGACTCACAACAGTATCTGAAGCCTTTTCATTCAAAACACTCGCCTACGATTTCTCTCTATAAATTTATGAATTTGTGGCTATAAGTTTCTATCTCTTCCCAACAATTCGATTGCCAAGATATGCAAGTTGAACTTTCAAGCCTCACTTGAACCATGTATCGACAATGCAGCAAATGTAGTAGAGAATAAACTCTACAATCGACTCATCCTTAATTTAGTTCTTGACAACACTCCATTAATTCAAACGGCCACTCCTTAGCCAAGGAAACAACCCAAATGCTATGTACATCTATTATCGCAGTTGCTCTCTAGCCAAAGAAAAGGGGAAGCTCCATTGTCATTTCTATTATTCTCCTTAAACTTGACTAAGAAAATCTTACAATCCTCTTGGGATGAGCTATAGGTGCTCAGTTTGTATCAACTTCATACATTGTCTCTTAATAAAAAAGAGTTAAAGCAACCGAGTCCTATGCACAGATAGCAAGACGACAAGTTCATCAAATGTCCAAAGCCAACAAGAAACGAACCAAAAAGGTTTCAATGTTACTAACAGCAGCCGTGGTTCCATCTATTGTAGCTCTATGTTGCTGTCTGCAGTAGCTTTAACCTCAGAAAATGATGCATTGGTAATGAGATTAGCCTCATGGATGAAAGTCCCAGCGAATGCACTACAATTGCCTAAGCCAAAGTCGTCCTACAAGAAACCATCTTACAATGTGCTTAATATACTATTATATGCAGTGAAGAAAAGAAATCGAAGAAGATATGTGGCTTACCAGGTGAGGTGTGTTACAACTCCTTACTCGACAATGGCGTAATTCCCAAAGTACATTTATTCTATGTAAAATAGAGCAGCATCACACCTAGCAAGTCCTATTAGCATGACAAGAAAGGGTGACAGCAAGTTTTGTCTTGCCACAGTAGACTTTGACTTGCCCATAAAATTGCGGCTTTGTTCTCAAACAAATAGAGCTGCTGTATGTGTACCATCCTCAATATGTTAAAAATGATGTAAAAAGAATTTGGCTGTGGCATAGCCAAAAGCGAAAGCATCTCAGCACAACAACGTTTCATTGAATAACATTTCTTATAGCTACACATCGTTGAGAAGCCTCTCATTCGATAATAAATTGCACTATCCATTTCTTTTGACGAACACAACGACCATCTTACAAGGCGTCTTCTCATGCTATCATGGTCTATTTTGCCCTATCAAGGCCCAAGACACAAGGGCTATTATGAATGGGCGATACCATGATAAAAAAGATGCACATTATATGGAATCACTAATCTCGACTTTGCCAACACTTTCCTCATCAATACAACAAGCACAAAGCAACAAATTGTGACCCTAACTTCTACTTGCATTTGTTACATGATCCAGAGAGCTATCAACCCACATAGTGGCTATGCCTTATCTCTATACTACATCGGCAAGTGATATATTCGCTCCATTCCATCTCAAATGCACTATCCGAAGGCGGCCAGCAATATCGCTTATCGCTCATGGTTATAGCTTCATCAAAGCAAATCTTGGCAAACACAAGCTTATCAAATTGACCAGCAATCAAGCAACTCAAATTTTGAAGCGTCCCCAATGTGATCCAATTTGTATAGATGTTTAAGATAACCTTTCATTCATCATCATCTTCTCCTATGGACCTTGTTAGGAACTTGTTTTATCTAATTGGCTAATCTTTTGACAAAATGTACTTTACTTGTAATTTGGTAGATCTAGGATAGGTTTAAAACTTCAAGAAACATATTGTTCTAGTCAAGTGTTAAAGCCATGAAAATCTGACTAATAAACAAGTGAAGAAGAGCTGTTCATTAAAGTTTGACAGCAATCTCGACAGAAATACTTCTATCGAGATTTAAAGTCGAAGCTCTACACAAGCTCGACATAAGCTGTTTTTGTCGAAACTTACAAAATCAGAAATTCCATATCTGATTTTCAGCCCATGCTGAAATATTTGTATAGGGTTTCTTTTCTCACAGCCCTAAACATATATAAGGATTATTTTAAAGGCCGTCGCGCATGCAGAAAGTGCCATAGTTCATTACTCTCTCTAAAGAAACTACTGCGTCTTTACACCAAGGGTTTTGTGACTAAGGAGCTTCCTGATTTTCATTGTTGATGAACTGAAAAACTTTGTAGCCAACAACCTCTTCAAGTTGCTGGAGTTAGTCACGTACTGGGATCCGTGCATCTTTGGTTAGTCACGTACAGGGATTCGTGCATTGAACTGACAGATTGCCGCTACAATATAAGTCCAATTGAGTATTGGGGTAAGATTTCAACTATAGAATGATATTTTGGGATAGACCAAAGGGTTTGATAAGATTCCTTATACTTGTAACCGCTTGTGATTAATAATAGTAGATTCTTGTGAGTGGTGACTTTAAAATCATCCGATGGGGTTTTACCTCAGTTGTTTTCTCAATTTGTAAACAAATCACTTGTGTCAAATTTATTTTCTGCTGCATTTAGATAATTTGGTGATTTGTTTGATCTAATTAATTAACTTAGATAATTAATTAATTAATTGCAAAGGGTCAATTCATTTTAACCCAACAGACTCAAGTCAAAATTACTGTCAATTATCTACTCATTCTACTTCCAAAATGATGGCCAACTCAAAGTTAACTATAGCCGCATTGCAAACTAACTTCCATGCCTTGCGATTATCAAAATTAATGGGAATTGGCTTGGACATAAGCTTTCAGCTTCAATTAGAACAATGGCTCAATCTCATAAATCGACGCAATGAGACTGTCATTTTTCCAAAGAAAAGCCACTCTACAAATTTAATTGAAAATTTTGTTAACATATTAGCAAGCCAGCCAAGAGATAGCGACAAAGAACAACTCGTCTTACCAAGGTCAGCGTTGCATTTGCCTTTATCTAACATGCTAAAAAAAAAAAAAGATTCGGCAATTTATAGCCATGTTCAGCAGTCTTCCTATACAACAAAACCTTGCTCTTTAGCAATGAAGGTTATTTTCTCACTGTCGTAGGCAGCGGCTGCCACGAACCTTCGTTGGTTGTCGTTAGCAAAGTTCCTTGCTTCATACCATTGGGTTCCCTCTCTTCTTCAGCAACGGGCAACGACACTGTCCCACCTAGATCCCGACTTGTGGATGGCATACGGTGCCAAGCTTTTTCAAATTCCTTTCAGTGGAATGCCCTTGCTCCTCACTTACAAGATATTCTCCATTTAGCGACCATTGCCTCATCATCCTTCTTGGGTTTTGATAACGTGAGTTGTTAAAACTTGAGATCTTCGAATGGAAATTAGAAAAAAAAAAAAAAAAAAAAAAAGGTCTGGAGTCTCATACCCAAAGCAAAATTTCTTTGAAATGAGAAGCAATATATTGTGATGGCTGAAGCAAAAATTAAAGAAAAAAGGAAGTGATGTGAAATGCGCCAAATGCCCGAAGCAAAAGAAAATAAAAATGATGCAAGCAATTTAAAGTTTAGCACGTGTGTTTAAATAATATTTTTAGTTTTTATGAAAATATGTATAAATAAAAAAGTGTATAAAAATATATTTATAAGTAAAAAAAATGTGTAAAAATACTACATTTGATATTATTTAAAAACTGAACACCTGGACTTTAAAAACTCTACCAGAAAAGAAGTTTTGAAGTGCCCGCATATATGGCCAAGCCAAGCAACAAATGGCGTGAAAACCAAAGTCATTGAAAAGAAGAAAAAAGTGGCTGCATCTCACTCTGTTTGGCAAGGCACTTATGCAATTACCAAAAGGGACCTACTATATATTGTTCAACATGACACATGGGTTAAGGCTCAAGCTTAAGGCCTTGATTATTTGTCATGACCCATGGGCATTAAACTAAATCAGCCCACGCGGCAACGCACAAACATTGTCAAGATCATTTCTTTGGCAGCCAAGTCATATAAAGTTTAGCACTCATCACACATCTATGGTCTATGCCACGTTCAAGTTACAAGAAGGCCGAAGAAGAAATAATAACATTATATAAGAATATTGTTATTCTTATGTGTGGCTATGAAGGCTATTGATCAAATAGTTGGACATAAAGCTCAAAGAGTCAAAGTTCGAAAAACAATTTCATTGGGTTACAACTTGACTCTCATAGTCTCACGGGCTTCATCACCACAATATTTCAACGCATACAAGCTTCTTCTTCAACTGGTGATTTTTCGTAAAGCGGGCTCTACGACCGACAACATTTCAACATATGGGCTTCTTTGACCTATGTCATGTCAACAAAAAATAAAGCATTTGGGTAAACTAATACTCGAACTCACAACATTTACAAGCAATAAGAATCATCAGCTACTCACACTCATGCCGCAAGCAGCATGCATGCTTAGGGGGCTAATGTTGATACTTATTTTCGCAACACATTCTCTACAAGCCTGACTCAATCAAGCCTGACCTCATTATGGGCCTAATTCATATACTAAATTATATTTTATTCTTTTAAGCATGGGCCAAGCCCATGTGATTTATGGAGGAAATTGAGGAAGTGTGGTTTAGAGGGTGTTTGGGGGCCTTTTTCCGTTGCTCAACCACATGTTATCCGCTGGATTAGTGACCTTATTAGGCCTGAGTTCTATTTGAGGAGTTACGTCTGGAACTCGACATTGGGCCACGTGGTCCAATGGCTACCAGCGTATTTTTAAGCCTACAAAACCATTAAAGCCAAAGTCTAAGAATTATGATAATAGTCGAATAAATATACAATATGCGTTTGATATGATAGCTTTGATTAATAGTTGTAATAATAGTTGAAATAAAGTAGTATTTATTGAGAGGTAAAATAATCATGTACTCAATGATGTAAATTTAAAGATATGGAAGCAAAGTCACTTATCTTTGTATAGTTTATAGCTCCAACTATGTAGCATCAGTGAACTGATAGGATTCTAGCAGAACGCCAACAATAGAGGCTAGTTAAGCTTACCCCTCTTATCATGCATTTAAATGAGTTTAAGCCTTGGTTAATAATTGTAATAGTAATTGGAATAAAGTAATATGTTTTTAAATGTGAAGTAATCATGTACTCAATGATGTATATTTAAAGATATGAAAGCAAAGTTACTTATCTTTGTATGGTTTGTAGCCTCAGCTATATAGCGTCAGTGAGCTGATAGAATTCCAGCAGAATGACTCCAGCGGTAAAAAGGAAGTTTGCCATGATGACTTTAAGATTGAAGGGGAAAAATTTGTGCAACTGGAGGGAAAGAAAGTATGCCAAGCTATGTGTAGGGGTTGGTTAAGCTTGCCTCTCTTATCATGCACTTAAATGAGTTTTCCCTTTGATAATGCTCTTTTAGTTGTTGTGAAATTATGAATAGTGTTGCCTTTCATGAGAAGGGCTTTAGTATGAAGTACTTGTGCCTTCTAAGAGAATGGCTTTATGTAAGATGGATTTGTGTGTTCCATGAGAAGGGCTTTGATATGAGATCTTGATACCTTCTAGGGGAAGGGTTTTAGCATTTGAAGTTTTATGCCTTCCATGAAAAGAGCTTTGATATGAGATCTTGGTGCCTTCTAGGAGAAAGGCTTTAGTATTAGAAGTTCATGCCTTCAATGAGAAGGGCTTTTAATATGAATATTTGATATCTCTTGAGAAGTGTGGAGATGATAAAAGATATAGATATTTTGTGGGATGCAGTATTTGTAATATGTATGATATATGAAAGTATGAGAGATATGGAGTTTAAAGATAATAAAAATATGAGATTATAACTGCTAGAAAAGTTGTAGAGATTACCTACAAAGAAGAAAGATTTTGTAAGAGAGGAGTATAGAGATGTGTTCAGGTATTTGGAGATAGGAGCAGTAAGATAAGTGTATTTTCTGAATATGGAGAGTGAGAGAATGAGTATAAGAGGGGTAATAGTGTTGAAATATGTTTAGCAATGTTGTTGGGATTTACTGCTGGGATTTTCTACTAGAAGATGAATGAAGGCTTATAAAGAGCATTTATGAGCTAAAAGCTGAAGAGTTTAGTTCCTCATTTAGAAACTTAAAAAAAAAAAAAAAAAAAAAAAAAAAAAAAAAAAAAAACTTAGAAGCTCAAAACTTCACTAAAAGCTTAAGAAGATTATTAGAGGAGAGAGAATAGAGAAGTTTTATGAGAGAGTTGTTCTTCTCCATTGGTTGTCCTCCCCCCCCGGGCGAAGTGTTGATGAAGGGTTCTATTTAAAACTGAGTTTAAGGGGTATTTTAGCAAATAATCTTAATCAAAATTGTTAATTAGTAATAGATCTTCAGAAAATCCATCATAGGATTTGGCAAAAAATGGTATGTTTAGCTTTAAGGTGTTCTTCTGTTTTGGTAATAGCTGCGGGGAAAGAGAACAGAAAAGGAAAGTATTTTGGCAAGAAAAGATAGTTACTTAGTTGGTTTTGGTTTTTAGCCAAATGAAGAAAAATCGTATTGCTTAAGCTGTGGGTCAGCTGTCATAGTTGTTCTGAAAAGGTTTCTCAGCTGTCAAGAAAAACTGTCATAGCTGTCATAAGTCAGCTGTCATAGATGTTCTGGAAAAGTTGTCTCAGTGTCAGGAAAAACTTCACAGTTATCACAGCTTCATCAGTCAGCTTTGCTTACGGTAGAAGCAGATGAGGTCAATTGGTGATTCCAAACTGCTGAAGAGGACATTCAACATTTATTTCATGGATTTGGCTGAAAAATGGTAAGATCTCTTTCAAGGGTATCTTGTTATTTTGGGTATAGCAGTGAATTGCTGGATGTCACATTAAATGGCTAGTGATATCAATTTCAATCAAGTGTCAAGTCTGAATACACTGCTGGGGTTCTGCTATAAATGTTTCCTTTTTTGGGTTTTGTGTTTTTGGTGTAAGGTTTCATTACAAACATTTCTAGTAAATAATAGAATGGTTGGTTGAAAGTTAATGAAACTTTAGAGATTTAGTCAAGGTTTCATTGTGTTATAACTTAATTTTGGTAGCAAGAAGAGCATTAATGCTTGCTCTGGAGTTGTCAAGAAATATATGGTCTGATTGTGATAGATAGCAACTGGGCATAAGAGATATCATGAATATTACATATATTTGAGATTAAAGATAGCCAATCAGATTAGACCATATGTTTGAATTGGATTTTAGTTGAAAGTAGTAATAAGATTTATGCAAAATAATATAATAAGTTTCTAAATTTGTATAGAACAACTGGATATTGAATGAATAGTTATTTGTTTAGCATTTAGATGGTGGGGATATTGAGTATTGTCATATGATGAATATCAAGTTTTAGAAAAAGAGCAATTGAAATTTTATCATTTTAAATGCTATGTGATAAGAGATGCTTACCATATGTTACCTGCTACACATACTCTCAGAGTTAGAGAGTTGAAAAGACACGTCAAACAACATGTTTCTTTTATCAATTTAAATGTTAGAGCTTTACTGAACATACCTCTTAGGCCTTCAAATCACGACTCCCAAAGTTTCCCCAAAGAGACTCATGATCTTGGATCATAAGCCGAAAATGAGATGACGTACTTGGGTTTTGTGTGAATATGGCTTTTGTTGAAGAAGTCGTTTTCCATGAATGTGAGGGAGGTAAAGGGGCCGTGAGTTTTGATTCATTGTGTGAGCCCGATCCATATGTTGATGTTGATGATATCATGGTTATGATCCAATTGATGAAAAAGAAATGTGGACCATGAGTTCGCCTCTTGAAATAAGGATCTCACGAGCCACATGAGCTCAATTTGTGTAATTGAATTAAATATGAGCTTATTTTGGGTTTTAAATAGATTTACCAAAAAATTAATAATATTTGATGTGGCATGGGCTTCAATGAAGTAGTGCCACTGGGGCAAAAAAGAGTCCTCAACAAAGGGTATGAGTCATCCTTTTAGACCTTTTGCATGAGCTTAGCCCGTGCGTGCTACCAAGTGGTAAGGGATACTGGTAGCACCTCAAACTCATAGAGGAAGTCTTATACCTAAAATTTCTACCTTAAAAGAGCTTTTATACTCAGGTTACTTTGGCCCACTTTTCTGTTTTACCATTTTTTGCCTAAAACATGAAACATATAGCTGACTCTAAGTAGCTAAGCTTGTCTGCTACAACAACCAAGTGCAGACTCCAAGGGCCTGCTACGTTTAGGAAATATCCGCCCAAAAATTTAGGCCACTCTATTTCCTAAATACAAAAAGCAAGCCAATACATGTGACCAAACCATGTGGAAACCAATTAATTAATTTTGTAACTATATTTGCTTCACAGAATCACTTTAACCTCTCAAACCACGTCACAATTTTGTCTTTTTATTATATTTATTAGATGTCGGAATTCAAGGTTTATGTGGCATTCCACCGGCTTCCAACTACGTAAGATGAAAATGACTTAGAATAAAATTCGAATATTGTACAAAGTACAAACATTCTCCATTAATATTTCCACGTCATCAAATTCATAATCCTACGTGGCACTTGCGAGACCTGGCGTGCGTGTCAGGGGAATATACGGTGCGGGCATGGAATAATTCTATTTGGATATTCGAATATTCATTTTCTTCCAATCCCGCCTGAGTTTTTTAAATTATTAAATATAGCCGACATTCGAAATGAATTATGCCCTGATATGTTGAAGGAACTACGACTTTACCACAACAATTGGGGTTAGTAAGTTTTGATTAATTTAACCAAAATGCCCTTTTAACCTCCACAAAAAGGAAACTCGTGCCTAAATGATTTGTGAACCGCTGGATTTGAATAGGGATTTAGTGAAGGGTTTGGATTTCAAGTTAATTGGATATTTAATTATTGAAAAGTTAGAGTCGGCGGGACCCCAATTTGTTAATTATGTCAAAGTCTCAAACGTAATCAATCACTTTGAAAGGTTAATAGAGACATGCACATTCCCCCTCGCCCTTTGATAAGTATATTGTGCAATTTGAAACGTTAATACAGACATGCACATTCCCCCTTGCCCATAGAGACATGCACATTCCCCTCTTGCCCTTTGATAAATATATTGAGTTATTGGCATAGATAATTATTAAATCAAGTCTAAAAAGCTAATTATTGGATATACATGTGTGAATGAAGTCCTACATAGAATAATAATGAGAAAAATAAATAGTTAATATCACATAATTGAGTATATACTCATTGAGCTTAGGCCTTTTGGGTTAAAGTGTGTTTCTATATGCTATATTAACTACCCAAAGAAGCTCCCTAATGTGTTTATCTCTCCAACAAGTGATATTAGAGTCTATGGTTGTGAGACAAAGAAGGTAAGGTTAATGAGGTTCCTTTTGCAGTTGGAGCAAGAGCGGGGTGTGCGGCATATTTGAAGCCCTTTCGCAAATGGAGTAGGGCAGCTCCCTTTCGTAGTTGGAGCGGGCATGGTAGATTGCACCAAGCAAGCCCATAAAGCTCCAATGGTGCTAGACAACAATGAGGCGTGAGGTTCACATGAAGGATAAAAGACGTGCAGGATTGACGCGTGGAAGCCCATAGATAATGCACTAGTGAAGGGAAAGGCTTATTAGGCAAGGAGAAGTGTGTAGGACTTATTCGTTCATAGACTACAGAGAGGTAGAAACTCACACATGAGGGCGAGATTGTTGGATATACACAAGTAAGTAAAGTCCCATATTGAATAATAATAAGAAGAATGAGTGGTTAATAAAATATAATTGAGCACATACCTATTGAGCTTAGACCTTTTGGGTTAAAATGTGTTTTTGTATGTTATATTAACTAGTCAAAGAACCTCCCCAAGGTGTTTATCTCTTCAACAATTTCCCTATGCTCCAATTGCAATAATCAAACTTTCCTCTATTTAAAGTTGCTGTAAGCTCTGATCATCTAGGGCAATCATGGCTCCATCATTCACTTCTCTAGTGTTCACAGTGAGAAGGTGTGAACCACAGCTGGTAGCTCCAACCAAGCCCACTCCTCATGAATTTAAACAACTTTCAGACTTGGATGATTGAGGCAGCCTTCAATTTCAAATCCCAATTATACTACTACAAATATAATCCCTCAATGCAAGGGAGAGATCCAGCGAAGGTAATTAGAGAAGCACTGACATAAATACTTGTATTCTACTACCCTTTTGCAAGTACACTTAGGGAAGGGCTTGGTGGAAAGCTTTTGGTAGAATGTACAGGTGAAGGTGTCATGTTCATTGAGGCTGATGCTGTTGTTTCACTAGAGCAGTTTGGACATGCAATTCATCCTCCATTTCTGTGTATGGATGAGCTCCTAATGACGTTCCTGGCTTAGGAGAAATGCTTAATTGCCCATTATTGCTTATTCGGGTAACATGTGCTCAATTTTTTTTCTTCTTAATTTCTACAGATTAGTGGTTTTTTGGTTTTACTCTTAATGATTTGATGCATTAGTATGCCTAATATCACCCATTTCAATGTTTGATAAAATAATAAAATACCCTTAAGAGTTATAGTATCATTAGCATATGCATTCCACCTTGTTATTTGGGTTAGATGTATATGTGAAATTACAATAACAAGACTAAGATATCCAAAGTATTATCATTAGTTGAATTGGCACCTCCCTATGCATAAAATAATTAGGTCTCGAAGGAAAAGAGTTCAAGTTACGGAGTTAGACTAAGACATCCAAAGTGTTATCATTAGTTGAATTGGCACCTCCCTATGCATAAAATACTTAAGGTCTCGAAGGAAAAGAGTTCGAGTTTCGGAGTTATCAGTATACTGTAACTATCTTTAAAAAAAAAAAATATATATATATATATTATCATTAACTACAAGAAATGTTCCTTTAATAACTGTACAAACATACATGCTTTTTTAATTGTGTTAATCGGCAGGTAACACGACTAAGGTGTGGTGGATTTATCTTTGTCCTACGCTTCAACCATCTCATGAGTGATGCTCTCGGCATAGTTCAATTCATGAATGCCATAGGAGAGATGGCACAAGGAGTATGTGCACCTTCAATACCACCTGTGTGGCAAAGTGAACTTCTCAACGCTAGGAACCCACCACAGGTGTCATGCACACATCACGAATTTGATGAATTGGTTAAGCCTCAGAACTTGATCATCAACCCTCTTCATGAACTAGCCTGTTGCTTATTCTTCTTTGGATCAACCCAAGTACCTGCTATTCGTTAAAAGATACCTCACCATTTGGGTAAATATTCCACATTTGAGGTTCTAAATGTGTTCTTGTGGCGATGTCGTACCATAGCACTTTCACCAGACCCAGAAGACCAAGTGCGCTTGATATTTATGAATAACGTGCGAGCCATATTGAACCCTCCATTACCAAAAGGGTATTATGGCAATGCATATGCAATCTCACTAGCAGTAACAACAGCTGGGGAGCTTTGTGAGAACCCTTTAGAGTACGCATTGTAACTAGTTCAAAAGGCAAAAGCTGATGTCACTGATGAGTACATTCGATCGTAAATATTTATAGACCTGTAGTGAGTAAAGGCCGACCTCGTACCACCATTGTGCATTAATCCTTCGTTGTGTCAAACACGGCACGAGTGGGGTTTAGAGACGTAGACTATGGGTGGGGAAAGGCAATCTTTGGTGGAGTAGCCAACATTTTTGAAAGCCGAAGTACTAGTGCTACTTCATTTTACACTGAAGCGATGAATAGTAAAGGAGAGATGGGATTATGGTGCCTATGTGCTTACCTACCCTAGCAATGGAAAGATTTGTGAAGGAGCTGAATAGTATCTTACAAGACCAATCAGATGGCAGTCCAATGTCCAAATTTATAATTTCTTCCATGTGACTTATATAAACACGGCGTCGCGCGCACAAATATATATATATATATATATATATATATTTCTGGAAGGCATGACATACATGCATGCAGTCTAGTTTTACGTTTTACGAGTACTATCTTACATGCAATATATGCATGGAGTCTAGTTTTCTTCTTTGGCAGCTCTTTGTTACTTTTGCAAAGTCACTGGAACGTGATGACAAAAAAGGGTGGTAAATGTAATGTATATCATCTATATGCTATTGTTAGTAATGGAATATGTTGTGTTTGGCATATATAGGGTTAATTCAGCAGAAATAATATCTACATTTTCAATATAATTCTGACATTAAAATGATATATGAATAGGAAAAAAAAATATAGAAGTGCCTTATATTCTTGACATATATGTCACATGCTTTCCTTCCCATGTATATAATGGGGAAAAAAAAATTAGAGCCTTGCTACTATTTGAAAATAATTGAAATCTATATATTTTTTTAATAAATTTAGATTTAGAATAGGTACTCTCAACCCTGATTTGTCTTTTCTCATTCTTAAGTAAATTGACGAAAATTGACTAGATTGGACCGAATAGACTGAAATGATTGAAATAAACCAAATTAGACCGAAATGTCACGCTTCAGTTTTTAGATGTTAAACATGAACTTACCTAATGAATTTTTGTATGTAGGATGTGTAAAATTGCACCCAAAAGAAAAAATGAAGCAAGTAACTGGTTGGATCATTTTTATTATTAAAATGATTGTAAAATATGTAATGTTGTTATCAGTTATGAAATTGAAAATAAAACAGAAAAAAGTGCAAACAGGAAAAGGACTGCGTAACCACCCAAACAAGTGGTCCACGAAGTTCCCCACCAACACCCCATACGTTCTTTCACTTGTAAAGTTTCTGATAGTTGAATAAGAGATCTGGGAGTTCAATTCCCACATACACCAAAAACCGATTGGTGTCTTGGTCTGATGATAAATAGCTATCATCAGAAGCGGACGTCATAGGTTGAAATTCTATATTAAAAAAAAAAAGTTTTTCTTTTGTTTCTTCTTTCTCTCGTTCTTCTCCTCTTCTTCCCCATGGCTGAAAGTCCCCCCCTCCCTCACCCTCACGTGAATCTCATCCTATTTCTCTTAATTTTTTTCTCATGGCCGGCGCATGGAAGGCTCTCCTTTACACATTGGCCACCAATAAGAGTTCTAGAGGCTTCTTCCTACCCTCTAGGCGTGGCTAGTTCAATAGATGAGGTTATATATATATATATAAAAGTTCTCTCAATTCCTTCCATTAAAATCCTTTGGTTTTGTTATTTGATGATGTTTATGGATATACTTGGTGGGTTTGGTTAATGATGGAATATTAGAGGGTAGTGAGAATTTGGGTAGTTTTATTAAAATCTGAAATTTTCAATCCATTTGGGGGAGTTTTGCTTTGAAGAGGTGATTTGGTTGTCTAGTATTACTATGGATATTTGAGGGTCGATTTCCTAGAATAACCGTATGGGTTTTGTTGTTTCATGTGGTGAGTTGAGTTGATTTTAAAGTTTGTTTTTTTGCATTTGAAATGATTTTGTCATATGTGAGTGTAGTGTTAACTATAGAATTTCTTAAGTGATGTGAGCATGTACAAAATTATTAGGATACTTAATTTGGCCTAATAAAATAACATATTCATAAGTTTTTTCCACTCTCTTTCTCTTATAAAATTTGGACTACATAGTACACACTTACACTTTACTTTAATATTTACAAATTTATTTTCTATACTATGAATAAAATATTAATTGACAATATAATTATTTTTAATTTTTGTCATTATTGTTATAAGTCAAAGAAACTAGAATGACAAGAAGAAATCTATTTTTTTTTAATTATTAAAATAAAAAGAATAAGAAGAGATAATAAATGTTAATGATGATGAAGAAAATTTTAATGAAGAAATAAGTTTGCAAAATGATAAATATGATAATAGCATTGAGTTAGATGAGGATTATTAAGCATCTATTTAGGACTCTTAAATCAAGAGATTCAAGACTCCTCCTAATAAATTTTATATATATATATATATATATATAATTTAAACAAACAATCTCATCCTTCTCCCATCGCCGCTTGCTGTAAAGAGCTCCATCAAGTTGAAGATTTGACCAGCCAACCAAGGACGATCGGCACAAATCTAGCCTCCAGGCCCTCTATGGCTCCACTACAATATTTATCTCTCTTTGAATCCCTCTCTCTGTTTGTACATTCAAATGTGTTCACTTTAAGTTTAAGACTCAACTGCTCTTTGTTTTGGCAAAGTAATGGAAAACTATAGTAACTCATAAAATAGTAATATAAAATAGGATTGTTAATTATATTATTATTTTATTGATTGATATTTTTCATTGATGAATATATGTTGATATGTTGATACGTGTAGTTCAATCAAGCAAAATAAGATCATTGTGTAGTACTGTAGAGGACTAGTAGCTATATTGTTAACTTGTGAGTGATCATCAATTTGCTTTATATTCAATGTAATTTTTATGTCTGCATTGCAATTTCAATGTAAACTTACATGACAGACATACAAAAAGTAATAAATATTGTACATATTTATAAAGAAATGGTAAATATTGTATATTTTTTACAAATGTATACACTATTTGTCACTTTTTTTTGTATACAATATAAATTTACATTATATGTACAATGTAAAAGAAGAATTTTCCTATATTTAAATTTTTTTTTTTTTTTTTAGAATACTAAGTGTGGTGGGGGTAAAAGCCCAGAGCTGCTTAATGGGCCCGGGGCGCCTGCTAAGGACTGTTATATTTCCGAGGAGCAATAGGTGGTTGGAACGGCCCATCTGAAGGCGGGAGGCCCAGAAGTAAAGGGGGAATGCCGTCCGAAGAGATCATTGCTAGTCCGAGGACGTCCTACTCCTCGGCCACAAATAGCCTTGATCAAACAAACGTGAGGAAGACCCGAATAACCTTCCTAACAATCTCAATGATAATGATAAGTTTTGAGTGGATCCAGAGATGATCAGAACTAGAGAAAAATATCTAAAGGAAAAGCTGCTACCACCGCATTTAATACACTGCAACAACTTTTCTGGCCGCATTTATGTGAAGAAGACCCCTGAACAGTGCAACCTCAGCTACCGCCACTCACAAAGAACTAAAGTAGACACATGACGTGACATGCACTTGAGTAGATGCGCGGATGAAGAACAGGTGGACGATAGAGATGATAGGAAGGGATGCTATATAAAGAAGAAGGGTCCCTGATAATGGGGGACGGAAAAAAAAGAGAGAAAAAGGGAGAAAAAAGCTTTACTGTAGCCCTGAATGCTGTAATCACTGCTCACTTAATGAAACATCTCTTCGGATATTCATTCATGGAGTTGTTCAAGCTTTAGTTCATGTTATCATCACTGCACGTAACCTAGCCAACTATTCTGTGCTTCATAACCAGCCCAGCTCTTTCGCCCACTCTCTACAAATTCATTGTTCTGGGTTCGTTGGGCCTTTAACCCATATCCTTTGGGCTTAGGTTACAAAAACCGACCCTACAATTGGTGCCGTCTGTGGGAAGAGCTTGTGCAAGGGTGGAGACAACAGTAGGTGATGGCTGAACACGGTGAACAAGAAGCGGAGTCTAGGGCATCTCAGCACGGGGACCCTTTTCTTAACCTGGAGCGAAGACAAGACTGCGAGGGTAGCGTGCACACCATACCCCCTGGTCAGAGCCAGTCACATGGCAGAAGCCATATGTCCCATGCAGAGAAGAACCAAGATTTGCAGCGGGAGGTTGAAAAGCTAAAAAGGGAGTTACGCCATGCAAAGAGGAAACGGGCTTCTTCGTATTCTGATGAGGACCCTGATGATGAGCTGGACGTCACTTATCAACCCAAATCCAGCACACCAGCCAGCGAGTCCTATACCTATGAACAGGAATCTCCTCACAAAGGGCAACGCAGAAGTCCATCACGTGGAGACGTCGGAAGCGACGCCATGAGCAAGTCTCTAAACCAGATTTCCAGGTCACCCTTCACGCGCAGGATCGAAGAGGCTAGACTTCCTCGGCGCTTTAACCAACCAACGTTCACCATCTACAACGGCAAAACAGACCCCGTGGAACACGTGAGTCATTTTAACCAAAGGATGGCTCTCTATTCTAGGGACGAAGCGCTGATGTGCAAGGTTTTCCCTTCCAGTCTTGGGCCAATTGCCATGAGGTGGTTCGATGGGCTGAATCCAAATTCCATCAGCTCCTTCAAAGAGCTCACCTAAGCTTTTGGTTCACGATTTGTCACATGCCGAAGAGTGGCCTGACCTCTGTCTTCTCTGCTGTCTTTGACCATGCAGGAAGGAGAATCCCTGAAAGTGTATTCTGATAGATATTGGGAAATGTTTAATGACATGGAGGGCAATTTTGACGCAATGGCCCTAGAAACGTTTAAGCTCGGCCTCCCTACCGATCACGGTTTGAGGACATCCTTTTCTGGTAAACCCGTTACTAGCATTCGTCAGCTAATGGACCGCATTAAGAAGTACAAGAGAGTTGAAGAAGACCAACAACAAGGGAAAGGCGCAGCCCCAGGGAGAACAGGATCCTGGCCATCCAAGGTCATGTCGGTGGATCGGTTACCTGCGGGGGAATCTGGCCAGGGTCCGAAGAGGTGCAAACTTGATGATCAGCTGGTTTTAGGCTTCTCGGACGCCGACAAGGTGGGCACTATCCAGCCTCATAATGATGCGTTGGTCGTCACCCTCAGAATTGGGGGGTACGATGTGAAACGGGTGATGGTTAACCAAGAAAGCGCTGCAGAAATAATGTACCCTGATCTC
This sequence comes from Quercus suber, assembly GCF_002906115.3. Classification (NCBI taxonomy): domain Eukaryota; kingdom Viridiplantae; phylum Streptophyta; class Magnoliopsida; order Fagales; family Fagaceae; genus Quercus; species Quercus suber. The sequence continues at coordinate 319,556 of NW_027069992.1, forward strand.
TATAGGGGGCTGAACCTCAAACTTAGTGACTTAACACCATATCATTCTTCGCTGATCAGTTTTGAAGGAAGAGTTGTTACCCCGAAGGTCCAAATACGACTGCCTGTGCAGACTGGCTCAGAGGTGGTGGAGGTGGATTTCATAGTTGTGGACGTTTTTTCACCCTATACGGCAATTGTAGCCAGACCTTGGCTTCATACGCTGGGGGCGGTTTATTCCACCTTGCATCAGAAAATCAAATATCCTTCCGAAGGCCGAGTTTGCGAAATCCGAGGGGACCAATCCGTAGCTAGACAATGCTTAGTGGCTGCCATTCAACATGAACCCGGAGCTGAGTCATTGACCAAAGCCGAAAGGGGCTTATAGCAACCAAAGCACCGATTATCGCCCACAGAAGATCCGGACGAGGGCGCAGGGTGCGAAGATTTGACAAAAGTCCTCATTGGGGATAATCCCGAAAAATTCTTCCAAGTCGGATCCCAGCTACCCTTGCAAGAAAAAGAGGAGTTAGTGCAACTTCTTAAGGAAAACCTCAATGTATTCGCCTGGAACGCCTATGAAGCCCCTGGGGTGGATCCGGACTTTATATGCCACCATTTGAAAGTAAACCCCATGATCACCCCTAAGAAGCAGCCACCTCGGCGTCCATCCAAGGAACACGTTGAAGCGGTCAGAGAAGAAGTAGCAAAGCTCAAGCAAGCTGGGGCTATTAAAGAAGTTTTCTACCCAGAGTGGTTGGCAAATACCGTGGTGGTGAAGAAAAAGAGCGGGAAATGGCGAGTATGTGTGGACTTCACCGACTTAAATAAGGCATGTCCTAAGGATCCATTCCCTATGCCTAAAATCGATCGGCTAGTAGATGCCACCGTCGGACACCCTCGAATGAGCTTCTTGGACGCGTTCCAAGGCTATCATCAGATACCCTTAACCCAGGAAGATCAGGAGAAGACTGCTTTTGTGACTCCCATAGGCAACTATCACTATAAGGTGATGCATTTCGGCTTAAAAAATGCGGGTTCTACTTACCAGAGGATGATGACGAGAATGTTTGAACCACAGCCGGGAAAGACTATCGAGATTTACATAGATGACATGGTGGTGAAGAGCAAAGTGGTGTCCGAGCACGTGAAGGACCTAGAAAACACCTTTGAAGTTCTCAGGAAGTACAAGCTACGCTTGAACGCTGCTAAGTGCTCGTTTGGTGTGGGGTCAGGTAAGTTTCTAGGATATATGGTGAGTCACAGGGGAATCGAGGTCAACCCTGATCAGATAAGGGCCATTAATGAGTTACAACCTCCTCGGAACCCCAAGGAGGTTCAGAAACTGACGGGGATGACGGCAGCCCTAAATCGATTTATCTCTCGATAAGCGAATAGGTGCCGACCTTTCTTTTCCTTGATTAACAAGTGGAAAGGGTTTGAGTGGACAGAGGAGGGTGCTGTGGCCTTCCAACAGTTGAAGGATTATCTAGCTCGACCACCAATCATGTCCAGCCCTGAGCCCGACGAGGTCTTGTTTGCATATATCGATGTAGCTACCCATGCCGTAAGCTTGGTGCTGATCCAAACAGAGGACGGTGTGCAGAAACCCGTTTACTGCGTAAGTAAGTCGCTTCATGAAGCCGAGGTCCGTTATTTACTGTTGGAAAAGGCTATTTTAACAGTGGTGCATGGTACACGAAAGCTCCCACATTACTTCCAAGCCCATACAGTCGTCGTCCTCACCCAGCTTCCGCTCAGGGCTATACTCTGAAGTGCAGACTACACTGGGAGAATTGCAAAATGGGGGACGATCCTAGGGGCTTTTGACATCAAGTATATGCCACATACCTCGGTCAAGGGCTAGGTGCTTGCTGATTTGGTAGCCGAGTTCACAGAGCCCCGGCTAGAAGAGGTAAAGCTGACATCGGACATGGATGAAAAATTGGTTGGCATGATTTCTCAACAAGAGCCTTCCCTTTGGGAGGCGTACATGGATGGTGCTGCAAACCAAAGAGACTCCGGAGTGGGGCTAGTGCTGATATCCCCCGAAGGAATCGTTATTGAAAAAGCATTAAGGTTAGGCTTCTCAGCGACCAATAATGAGGCGGAATACGAAGCCCTATTGATAGGAATAAGTATGGTCCAAAGGATGGGAGGAAAGGCAGTAAAGGTATTCTCGGACTCAAGGCTGGTTGTGGGTCAAGTCCAGGGAGAGTTTGAGGTAAAGGACGAAAGAATGCAAGGATACTTGAGCCGAGCTAAACATCTGCAGTCAGGGTTCGAGTCTTTCAGCTTGCTACACATTCCTAGGAGTGGCAACTCACACGCTGACTCCTTGGCCACACTAGCCACCTCTTCGGCACAAGATTTACCGAGAGTTATCCTCGTTGAGGACCTGCATAAGCCTACCGAAGCAGGAAAAGGAGTAATTCAAGTACATCAGGTCAGGGTTGGACCCAGTTGGATGGACCCACTGGTTAAGTTTCTGACGGAAGATATCCTGCCTGAAGAGAAGGGAGAAGCCGACAAAATTCGAAGGAAAGTAGCCAGGTTTTGGTTGTTTGAGGATCAAAAACTATACAAACGTTCCTATTCAGGACCGTACTTGTTGTGCGTGCATCCTAAAAAGGCTGAGCTGTTATTAGAGGAGCTGCATGAAGGAATCTGTGGAAGCCACACTGGAGGAAGATCCTTGGCTCACCGAGCCATCACTCAAGGTTATTGGTGGCCAAACATGCAAAAGGAAGCCCTAGATTATGTCAAAAAATGTGATCAGTGTCAGCGATTTGCCCCACACATTCATCAGCCATGGGGGACTCTTAACTCACTATCCAGCCCATGGCCTTTCGCCCAATGGGGTTTGAATATCGTGGGACCATTCCCAAAGGCTGCAGGAAATAAGAAATATCTGCTGGTCGGCACTGATTACTTCACCAAGTGGGTCGAAGCAGAACCTCTTGCAAACATCCGAGACGTAGACGTGCAATAGTTTGTGTGGAAGAGTATAGTTACTCGATTTGGAGTCCCATGTGTTCTCATCTCGGACAATGGCCTGCAGTTTGATAGCAAAGCATTTAGGAGCTATTGTAGCGAGCTGGGGATCATAAATAAGTACTCTACCCCAGCTTATCCCCAGGGTAATGGCCAGGCTGAAGCTGTCAACAAGGTCGTTGTGAATGGCTTGAAAAAGAGATTAAATGACGCGAAGGGTAAATGGGTAGAAGAATTGCCACATGTGCTTTGGGCTTACAGAACCACTCCACGCAGGTCTACTGGAGAGACCCCCTTCCCAATGACTTACGGGGCTGAAGCTGTCATACCTTTGGAAACTGGATTCCCGACATTGAGAACTAGCTCGTTTAGTCCGACGGGTAACGATGAGCTACTAGAGAAGAGCTTGGACCTCATTGATGAAAGGAGGGAAAATGCAATGGTCCGATTAGCACATTACCAACAAAAGTTTCGACAGGGCTACGATGCCAACATAAGGCTCAGACCTCTGGAACCTGGCAATCTCGTACTAAGAAAGGTGGTTGGCACTGCAAAGAACCAAGCTTGGGGAAAATTAGGGCCTAATTGGGAAGGGCCATATCGTATTACTTCAGGAGCTAGCATTGGGGCATACTTCCTTGAAGACCTAGATAATCATGTGATACTACGCCCGTGGAATGTAAATAACCTCAAAAGGTATTATTATTAATCAAACTCTTCTTTTAATCAGTATATCAATCTATTATGATTCCTTTAAGTGTTTAAACTTAAATCCATTCATGTCTGTAGTTCTCGGACCAGATGATTTGGGTTAGTTAACACTATGTTACGATTCTTTTAAGTGTTTAAACTTAAATCCATTCATACCTGTAGTCCTCAGACCAGATGATTTGGGTTAGTTAACATTATGTTACGATTTCTTTTAAGTGTTTAAACTTAAATCCATTCATACATGTAGTCCTCGGACCAAATGATTTGGGTTAGTTAGCACTATGTTACGATTCTTTTAAGTGTTTAAACTTAAATCCATTCATATCTGTAGTCCTCGGACCAGATGATTTGGGTTAGTTAGCACTATGTTACGATTCTTTTAAGTGTTTAAACTTAAATCCATTCATACCTGTAGTCCTCGGACCAGATGATTTGGGTTAGTTAGCACTATGTTACGATTCTTTTAAGTGTTTAAACTTAAATTCATTCATGCCTGTAGTCTTCGGACCAGATGATTTGGGTTAGTTAGCACTATGTTACGATTCTTTTAAATGTTTAAACTTAAATCCATTCATGCCTGTAGTCCTCGGACCAGATGATTTAGGTTAGTTAGCACTATGTTACGATTTCTTTTAAGTGTTTAAACTTAAATCCATTCATGTCTGTAGTCCTCGAACCAGATGATTTGGGTTAGTTAGCACTATGTTACGATTCTTTTAATTGTTTAAACTTAAATCCATTCATGCCTGTAGTCCTCGGACCAGATGATTTTGGTTAGTTAGCACTATGTTACGATTCCTTTAAGTGTTTAAAATTAAATCCATTCATGCCTGTAGTCCTCGGATCAGATGATTTGGGTTAGTTAACACTATGTTACAATTCCTTTAAGTGTTTAAACTTAAATCCATTCATGCCTGTAGTCCTCGGACCAGATGATTTGGGTTAGTTAGCACTATGTTACGATTCCTTTAAGTGTTTAAACTTAAATCCATTCATGCATATAGTCCTCGGACCAGATGATTTGGGTTAGTTAGCACGATGTTACGATTCATTTAAGTGTTTAAACTTAAATCCATTCATGCCTGTAGTCCTCGGACCAGATGATTTGAGTTAGTTAGCACGATGTTACGATTCATTTAAGTGTTTAAACTTAAATCCATTCATGCCTGTAGTCCTCGAACCAGATGATTTGGGTTAGTTAGCACGATGTTACAATTCATTTAAGTGTTTAAACTTAAATCCATTCATGCCTGTAATCCCCGGACCAGATGATTTGGGTTAGTTAGCACGATGTTACGATTCATTTAAGTGTTTAAACTTAAATTCATTCATGCCTGTAGTCCTCAAACTAGATGATTTGGGTTAGTTAGCACTATGATACGATTTCTTTTAAGTGTTTAAACTTAAATCTATTCATACCTGTAGTCCTCGGACCAGATGATATGGGATTAGTTAGCACTGTTACAATTTCATTAAATGTTTAAATTTAAATCTAGCTATGCCCATGGTCCTTGGACTAGACGACTTGAGTAAGTAAACACTCTATCACAGCTCTCTGACTACTTGAGTCTAAATCCAACATAACGGTTCTTATTGAAGTATCGCTCTCTGATGAGGCATGATTGAGATTCTTGAACGTGTTTAGATTAACCCTAACCTATATTGCCTCTTAGTCTTTTGTACACATTTCAAAAGGCTTGTGGAGCTTTTTACTATAACCCCTGTATTTTTCGTTGTTTAGTAATAATTCTCATACATTCTGCCCCTTTCTAACACCAGTCTTAGTCATGCGCGTTGTTAACATGATATCAGGATCACAATAAAGTTAAAGTACAGGACTTAAATAATAATAGAAAGTTGTATTACACAGCAAATCAAATAAATGCGAAGGAGAAACAGCATTATTAATCAAAAGAGTAGCTTACAATCTCTCACAAAAAGAAAAACACAAAAAGAAGAGGCCCTATGTATCTACTCTGGAGCCGAAGAAACCACAAGGCCAGCAGCCTAGCCTGTCTGAGCAGCAGCTTCTGGGGCTTGGCCCTGGGACTCAGCAGGAGTCTTCTCTTCGCCCAACCCTCGACCTATCTCTGGATGATAATACGTGCTCCCAGGTAGCCTCAGGGGAAAGTCCGAAGGGACCCCGGCGACATCCAGTGCCTTAAGCCAGGTTACGTTACAGTACTCACGAGCAACCAAAGCAAATTGCTCCTTAAGCAGCTTCCCAGTCTCGTCCACTCCTAGCTGATATGCCGTTTTTCTCTCAGCTTCAACTGACTCCTTGGCCAGTTGAACCGCCTGCTCAGCTGCTCGGGCGCCCTCCCTGGCTTTCTGGAGTTTAGCCCTGAGACCCTTCACCAGCTCCCTTTCGATCGCCAGGTTGATCTCTGACGCGCGTAATTGTTTGCGCTGCTCCTCGGCCTGGGTCTCGGCGATTTGGAGGTCGGCCTTGTAGTTGTCCCTCTCCCGGGTCACGACCTTAAGCTGCTCGGATGTGCGAGCATAATCATCCTTCAGCAGACCAAGAGCCTTCTCCGCCTCGGATTGAGACTAGGTTGCTACTTGGGCCTCGAGGTAGGACTTTTTGTTCCATTCCTCAACCACGTAGATCTGCTGAGCAATCTGCATGACCACATTTTTAGCACAAGATGAAGAAAGGAAGCAATGCAAATTAAAAATGGAACTCAAATTAAGAGAGCAAGTTCATTTACCATGGCTATGTCCCTCTTAAGGGATAAGAAGAGCTCCTGCTGGTTGAAACGCCTGTAGGACTCCATATCGTGAGGGAGGAGAAGTGGTTGTTGCAGGGCCTCAGCAACGTATCCTTCCCTTCCCCCATCATAATTCCTGAGGGATGTATCCCAAAGAATGGGGGCGCCATCCAGCTCAAGCCTTAGGGACCATATGCGAGGTCCTACTCCTCGGCGAACCTTAGCCTTGACGTTCTCGTCACGGCTTTCAGTGGAAGAGGCCCTTTTACCTCGGTCCCTCGTTGTCTTCTGCTGCTTTCTTACTTTGGGGGGCACCCCCGCCTCCCTCTCTTCAGGCTCGTGGGGCCTCTTCTTTTGTAAGTTTGTCATGGGCTTCAGGCCGAGTTCGGGAGCCTTGGGGGGCGCGGAAGGTAGGATCTCTACTGGCTGGGAGGTCCCAGCGCCTTTTTGCTCAGCCTTTTGGCCCCTATTCTTCATCAGGCGCTTCAAGTCCGCCATCTCTTCGTCCGAAGAGTCGTCGGGGAGGGCAGTTACCAAAAACGGGTGGACACTGGAATGCCTGTCACCTCCTTCCTCAGCGTCCGAGACCTCTACCACTTGGTTTGCCCCTGAAGCTTCCCCTCTGAAGTGGAACTTGTCTATTTGTTCTTCTAGCGAGGAGGTGGACAAACCAACCTTTTCACCCTCAACCTCTAGTCCGAGGGGAGCTTGCTGTAGTGGCTGGACGAGAGGGGGTATACCCTGGGGTGTGGATGTGGTACTAGTGGAAGGTCGTGCGGTGCCAAAAAGCCCTTGAACGAAACATCGATACGGTTAAGACATTCATCTCCCTGGACTATCGCGTTGCCGACCGGTTGGAGGTCTTTTCGCCTTGCTTTGTACGCTAGGATGAGGGGAGCCGATCGGAGTTGTCCGTCCTCGCTTACGAAGATCTCGGACCGCAGCAAATAGTTGAGCGCAGCGAAGTTGGTAAGGCTGAGCCGAGGAGATATGTTTTTTCTATCTGTTACAAGTCATAGCAGAGCTTTGTTAGAAACCGGAAAGCGGCAATACAGGAAGAATCAAAAACTGTTAAAAGGCGAAAGTCCTGAGCCTATGGTTAGTGTGCCTAAGTCTAACGTGTCCCACCTGGCTCTCCTGCTCTGGTCGGACAGTGAGGGCCGTCATACCACGCGCCCGAGATGATTATGTAGTCATCCTTCATCCCTTTATTGGATTTGGGGAGGCAGGAAATGAGCCTAACAATGTCAAACCGGGACTTTAAATAATATCCCGCCCCTTGCTGGCTGTGGAACTCATACATATGCACCACGTCGTGCCAAGTGAGCCCCAATCCTAGGTGGCTGTTGAGGTCCTCAATGGCTCCTAAGATCCTAAACATGTTAGGTGCGCACTGCCAAGGGGTGATCCTATGGTTTATAAGGTAACTAGTGGTGATAGGGCCCATAGGAATCGTCATCCCCCCTTCTAGGAAGGCGATGATAGGGATCACGACCTCCCCTGTTTCCCGATCAGTTAGTATTTTCTCCGGAGGGCAATACCTCACACCCACGTTTGGAGGTATACAGTATGTGGCCCTAAACTTCTCCAACTAGGCAGGGCTGTCTACCAAATACTCTAGTTTACCCATCACTTAACGGACAAATGGAGGCACAACGTAGCAGTGAGGAAATGGTCCTTCAAACTGAAAAATGGACGGCCGAAGAGAAAACCGAAGCATTGAGATGATAAAAACTTACAGGAACTGGGTTAGAGACCAATCTCTGAACTCGTAGAAGGATTCCTGAGAATTCTGGGAAGAAGCAAAATCGGCGATTGGAATAGCTCTGAGCGTTTGTGTGCTTGTTCTTGTGGGATGGTCTGAAAGTTGCAAAGTGAGGAGAAATGTCCACCTCCGAGATTTTATATGAGGTCAAACGAAGAGGCAGAAGTTATTTCTCCCAAATCTCGATGAAAAGCCCCGCCCATTAGATCAATAGCCCACCGTTGGATGCCAAGGACAAGGCGCCCCCTGAAGTAATTAATGTAGCACTTTGGGAATACGGAAAACAACAACAGCAATGATGGAGCGCGCGCATCTATACTTAACGCCCGTGCCAGGCCGAATTTTTGTCCGCTTTCAAGCCTTAACTCCATGACAGGTCAAAATCCCATTTTTTCTCTTCGAATGCGAGGGAAAAATTAAGATTTTGAGGGGCTATTGTGGGGGGTAAAAACTGAGAGCCACTTAACGGGCCTGGAGTACTGGGTTAAGAAGTATCATACTTCCGAAGAGATATAGTTGGGTAGGAACGGCCCATTTGAAGGCAAGAAGCCCAGAAGTAGAAGGGGAATACTGTCTGAAGAGACCACCACGTGTCCGAAGACGTCCCACTCCTCGGCCACAAATAGTCTTGATCAAACAAACGTGAGGAAGATCCACACAATCTTCCCAGTGATCCCAATGATAATGATAAGTTCTAGGTAGGTCTGGGGATGATCAGAACAATAAGATGCCTAAAGGAAAAGCTGCCACCACCGTATTTAATGCGCTGCAACAGTTTTTCTGGCCGCATTTATGTGGAGAAGACCCCTGAACAGTGCAACCTCAGCTACCGCCACTCACCAAGAACTAAAGCAAACACATGACGTGACGTGTACTTGAGCGGATACGCAGATGAAGAACAAGTGGACGATGGAGATGAGGGGGGAGGATGCTATATAAAGAAGAAGGGCCCCTAACAAGAAGGGAGAGAGAGAAAAAGGGAGAGAAAAGCTTGATTATAACTCTGAATATTGTAATCACTGTCCACTCAATAAAACACCTCTTCAGACATTCATTCATGGAGTAGTTTGAGCATTATTTCATGTTATCCTCACTGCAAGTAATCTAGCCCACCACCGTCTACTTCATAATCAACCCAGCTCTTTCGCTCACTCTCTACAAATTCATTGTTCTGGGTTCGTTGGGCCTTTAACCCATATCCTTTGGGCTTGGGCTACCAAAACTGACCCTACAATTATCACTTTTAAATTTAAGCAATTTGAATATATATGTTATAAATATATGCTAGTTTGATTTATTTAGTTAACTTGTCAAATATTATTATACAAGTGATGAATAAATTAGTCATTAGTTGAATATATTTAAAATTTATAATGAATATACTATTTATATATGTATATCTATAATTTGTTATAAATTTTATTAAATATTTGTGTATCTTACAATACATGATATGATACGATACACAATATGGAAAAATTAAAAATCGATTCACGATACGATTCACTTTTTGACAACTATGAAAAAAACAATGTCAATAATTTAACAAGTCTAATTTAGTTTGTATTCTACACAAGTAATATATTATTAATGACAAGAAATATTGTAGTAATATGTAAATGAGTAGCAACCAAAACAAAAACCACAAAGTTACTTGCAAGTGTAACATATTATAATGATCTCCACTATTATTAGAGACCTATCTCAAGTTGGGAGCACATTTCAACTCTCCATCAACAATGAAGCAAAAGTAGAGGATTCCTACTGGAAGCAAACATAGTAACAGAAGCAATGTTTCCTCTTTGCTGCAAGCGCTCCTGATTGAAACCAAAAAATAAAAAAGTTCATCAAAATCAAATTATAAAGTTAAAGGAGAAAAATGAGTCAAGTTGTAGAGTTGGACTTTGCTTCTTACCAAATTTCCCATAGAATAAATAGAAAACCTCACATTAAATGTCCAACTAAACAAATTAAAAAAGACATCTCATTTACTCCATGAAATTCCGATTTATAAATAAATGAACACATGTCTATTTAGAAGATATCTTTCTTCATAAATTTTTTATTTTTAATGATAGAATACATAAAGGTTAGACATTTCTGAAAATAAAAATAAGATAGAAAATTAAAATAAATAAATAAAAAATCTGAGGATTACTGTGATGAGCAATAAGTAATATCGAATACCGTTAAAAAAAATTGATGAGCCGATTCTATTGTTTCAGTTTGCCTAAACCATAAAGAAAAATAATCTAGTGAGATTTATGAAAACAATTGTTTGCTAAGAGAGAATTATACCAGAAGAAACAAAATAGCATAGTTTCCAAAATCAGACTGAATACATGAAAGACAGCATTTTATGAGGCTTCAATATAGTACTTAGAATTCTATTAGAAGTAACAATTAAAACTTCAGTGGGTGCTTAGGATTTACTACGTGAATGGTTTTTCAATTTGCATGTATATTACTATATTTCAGGCACAAACTATGTCGGCTGGGTAGCAATTGTTGAGAAAACAAAGCTCAGAAGTGTCCAAATGGCCTATAAGGATTTTAAGGAGCCCAAAAGTTAATTACTACTGCAAGCCAGGTCGACCTACTCTTTTTTTTTTAATACATGATAAAATTTTTACTTTAGCCTAGCCTAATTTAATTGTATATCTGTGTAAAACTCTCCCGTAGAAACTTGAACCCCGACTCTTTTCCTCACACTCCACAAGTACTTATACAAGTATAAGTGTTCATGGAGTGACTACCACACCAAAAGTGCACAGTAATTGACCCCCTCATTTTTTGTTTGATGTAATATATATGAATTAATAAATATCTCGTAAACAAGCTTTCAGAGAGAGAGAGAGAGAGAGAGTAAAAATAAAACTGTCTTATAGTAGTCACATAGGGCACAATAACTCTAGTCGATTTGATAAATTGGTTTTTGTTTCCTTATAATGTGAAATGTGCAAGATGGAAAAGGCAAAAATGACATAAAAAGCAGCACAAAATTATCATTGGGAATTTAAATGTTAATCTTAATCTTACATGTCATCTAGCATGAAAACCATATTAGTTTGTCAAATGATTCTGGGGAAGTTTTTTTAGAAAGAAGGGGCTTAAGATCCTATAAAAGCTTACGGAGAGAGAGTTACATTCGTTAAGGTACGTGAAAAAAAAAAATAGTTATTCACCCTATATAAATGTTGTGCAAGGCTAGCAATTTATGGTTGCTATATATACTAATATTTAGTGTTATCAAAATTATCTACTTTAAATCTTCAAAAAAAAAAAAATTATCTACTTTAATATAACCCCACAATCAACACTAGTGGTTATTATGAGTCCAAATCTTATGTCCCACTTTTACTGCTCCACTCTATATTCTACCAATAAATATTTACCATGTGTTTACCTAATTAATTAAATACTACTATTAATTAATAATTGTAGTATTAATAAGTCAATAATTATAGTATTTAATTGATTAGGCAAACACATGATAAATATTTATTGGTGGAGTATAGAGTAAAGCAGAAAAAGTGGAACAGAAGATTTAAACTCGTTATTATGTTGGGTACTTGGGATATTATAATATTATTATGTTGAAATTGAAATTGGGTGCCTGATGTAATTAATGTTTACAATTTTTATAGGCTGGCTTGGACTGGTCGGTGAAAGGAGCATGTGTTTCACAGCTACCACTGAACCAACAATGGTACCCTCTGATGAAAATAGAAAATGGGATTCATTTCTGGGAATTATAATTCTCTAACACCAATCAATGTTTCTGTCTTCAAACAAAGCTAGCTATATATGCAGAGGAGCCACTGAATCTGGATTTATATTCATATTTTTTTAGTAATTGTGAAGATTCACGCAACAATTACTGCACTTTGTCATCCAAGAAATTAAAGTGTGTTTGGATGTGGTTTATCGATTTTTCTTAGTGTTTGGATGTGGTTTATCGATTTTTCTTACTTTCCTGAGAGTATGGTAGACATAAAGGAGCAATTTTTTTTTTTTTTTTTTTTGGACTTTCCAAACACATGATTTCCGTATTTGTCCAGTCTGTTAAATTATCAATTGTCTCAAAAATTTAAACTATCAAAAAATTGTGAATTTAATCACTTAACCATAATTTTAATAGCATCAAATACATGCTAATATATAATACACTTTTTTTTTTGTTGGTTCAACACGGATCTTCTCAATTTTTTCATTTAAAAAATGATTCATGGAGAGCATGAATTTTATGATTTAATTTTAATTTTCTTAAATCTAAGAATTTACATTAATTATGTCACGTTAATTTAAATTGCATTCCACTGTATAAGAAATAATAACTAATTAAATGACTGTAACATGATACTTTTAAATTTGTTGATTATCAAATCTTTAGCTTGATTCTCTCTATTTTTCATTAAAAATGGGTAAGGTATTTGTATGCACTGTATTTTAAAACTTAAAGTTAAGATTTATAGTATTTTAGTAAAATTTATGGTGTGTCTTTATATTAAAATCTTATTTCCTCTTTTATGTATGTTTGTTAAAAAAAAAATTAAAAAAAAATAAAAATAAAAAAGTAAAGCCCAAAGCCTTGGGCATACTTGCAATCTTTGTTTTGAATGCATTCATATGCAAAGGGTTAAATAATCAAGAGGCGTGCCTTAGGTGGGACATAATAAACAAAACTTGCGGTAGAGAGCAAGGTTGAAAATAATAAACAAAGCTTGTGGCGCAGTTTAACCAATACCAATATAATTGCAGGCCTTCATATGTGTTTTGATTTTTTGAATTGTTTAGTAAAATAATTAGTTTATTGATTAAAATATTATTTAAAAGAAGTATCTAACAAACTTGAATGTTTTTTTAGGTGAGATTGGCGGTTCACCAAACTTGAAAACTCTTGAATTTGAATCAATCACCTCCCATAAATCAATGGGTTGTGGTATATTACTCTTTCTTTTCTTTTTTATATTTTATTTTAAATTTTTGACTAAGGACTAGGGAGAAGGAGTATATAAAAAACCTTATACGTGTAAGCAGTGTAAGCCTCAAACTTAGCTAACAATTTTTCAATTTTTTTCTCTTCCTCATCGCTTCATTGAAAGCTTATAATAATTGAATAAACCAAAATAGAAGGTCTGTTTGAATAGAGCTTATTTTGTTGAAACTGAAATCTAAAAATACTATAGTAAAATAATTTTTAAATGTGTAAATAATATCATGGGACTCATTTTTAATGAAAAAATTGTTAAAAAGTGAATTTTGTAAATATTGTAAACAGTACATGAGACCCACAAAGTGATGAAAAGTGGTTAAAAGTCAGAAATATAAGGTTATGAGAGATGCTATGTCTACAACAATTTTACAACATTTTTACAACAAATCACAAGTGGTTAGTTGTTATTGGTTCAAATTTGAAACTAACACTAAGATTACTTTTTTGCCCCAACAATAACAACCAATAACAATCTGCCACTTAGGAAATGTTGATAAAAGACATTGTGAATGTAGCACTTCAAAAAAAAAAAAAAAAAAGCAATCCACAAAAAAAAATTCACAACATTTTTCACAATAGTCGAGTTAGCAAATTTTTACTAGTTTTCAACTAAATTCACCACTAACATAATTCTTTTACTTACTACCATCAATCTGTTACATCAACAAATATAAAGAGTTTTGTCAAATTTTTATGTTTATAAACTTTAAAAAAAAAAAAAATCTACGTAATTTATATTAATTAATAGTAATTTTCCATATGACACAAGATAATTAATTTTTGCCCAGGCCCCCAAATGAATCAAACCGCCCCTGCGTGTATCCAATCCCCACCAAAAGAAGATAAACCACCAAAGCATGACTAGAAAATAGAAATTTGAAAGAAAGAAGAAGAAATAAAGGTTTTAATCATAGGATAACATCTTCATGTGCTAAATGAGAAGGATTATTTTTGAAAAGGGGAAAAAAAAAACAAAAATTGTTATGAACACACTCAAAAAAAAAAAAAAAACCATTCTTTCCCTATATTCTTCAAAACTATCCATTTTGAGGTTTTTTTTTTAGCAATTTTTGAAGATGTCAAATTTGATTCCTTAGTGATTGATTAAAGTGTCCATGTATACACATGAAAATGCCTCCACCATTATGACCTTTATCTGAAAGGAATTATGCCCACCAACTTGCCGATTAGAGCCCCAATGCAAGCTAGCAAAAGGAAAGAAAAAGATGAGAAAGCATTGTGCGTTTGCATTCTTATAAGACAATATGAGAGCGATGGGTTCCAATAATCTTCATAGGAAGAAAAGAAATTTCATCTAGGAGGAGAAGCTATGAGAGAGAGGCACAATTGATCAAGACTGCCCCTTTGTCTCTGCTACGCATTTTTTCTTCTTTTCCTTTGTTTCGCCGGCCTCTATTTCTACAGCCCCTTCATCATCTTCATCTTCTTCATTTATTTCTCAACGTGTTTCTGTCTCTCTTTTTAGTTTTGGTACACTCTCTTGAAAGTAGAAACTGATTAGTCAATCAAGAAGCAAGTGACAAGTCTTCAAAGCAATACGTGTGGAGGTGAAAAAAAGAATGAAAAAAATAAAATAAATAAACTTATAATGAAAGACTAATGGGCTACAACTGTAAGCAAGAAGTGTGGAGGTGAAAAAAAGAATGAAAAAAATAAAATAAAAATCCAATGAGTTAGGACTTCCAGTAGTTTGACTAGGTGGGTGTAGGACTTGAAAACTCTTAAGCATTTCAAATAATAAAAAAATTATTGATTAACGTAAATCATTTCAATTTTTTTAAAGGTTCAAATTTTTTATTTTAGTTATGGCTCTACTATTGTAACATGCATTTTTGTATTTTGGTGAAACTAAAATAGCTATAAAGCTATTTAGTTTTATTGCTACTAATGATCTAACTCCGTTAAAAAATATAAAAAGTTGCCAAAGTGATATATTGAGTTATTAGAAATATAACTTTGTATATTGTATAAAATAGTATAAAATAGCGGTAAATCCGAAACGGTACATCGGTATTGACCGGTATTCGAAATATATCGTACCGCTGACCAAATCGGTACACCCTCCGGTACGGTATTAACTCCCTTGACAATAATAAGCCGCAAAGCTATTGATATACTCACACACACCAAGCAAACTAGGCGATGCGGGACAAAGCCGAGGGGTTTTTTTTTTTTTTTTTGATAACACACAAACATACATGAAGTTTTATAATTTCAAATGTGATCAAAACATAATCCTATAACCACCATTTGGACCTTTATCTGAAAGGAACATGCCCTTGCCCACAAAATTTGTCAGTCAGAACCCCACTTGAAGCTAACAAAAAGAAAGAAAAAGATAGCCAAATTTAGTAGTGTGTGTTTGCATATTAGTATGTGAAAGCGACGGGTTGCAACAATCTTTAATCGAAAAAAGAAATTTCATTTAATTAGGAGGAGAAGCTCTGAGATAGAAGATTGTTCAAGACTGCCATTGTGTTAAAAAAAAAAAAAAAAAAAAAAAAAAAAAAAAAAAAAAAAAAAAACAAACAAACAAAAGAA
>NW_027069992.1:335490-376783 GCF_002906115.3 Quercus suber
GAGGAGAAGCTCTGAGATAGAAGATTGTTCAAGACTGCCATTGTGTTAAAAAAAAAAAAAAAAAAAAAAAAGAAGAAGAAGAAGAAGAAGAAGAAGCTTGAAGTGCAATTACAGTTTTTGTGTTTGACACTCCCTTCATGCGGTGAATGGTTTTTTTTTTATGGGTCCGGTTAATGTGTGCCTTTAAGGCACGTATTAACAAATTTATTTTTGAAAAAAATTTATTAGAAATTAAAAAAAGTTGTCAAAATTTTTTCAATTTTTTATAAATTTTTTTAAAATTGGTTTACTAGTAAAATCTTTTTTTATTATATATTTTTCACAAATAGGCAAATTAGTCATGAAAGACAAATAGTATGGCAAATAGCCAAAAAGGAAACCACTGCAGAGTACGACTTTGTGTAGAAGTCTTTGTATTGCTTTACATGTTGTTTATTACCTATTATTATCACGTGATACAAGGTTAATGATTCAAATATTTCCTTTTGTATATTTTTTAAAAGGAAGCTAAAATTATGCAAGGTCGATCGTCTACCCAAAAAAAAAAAAAATGAAGAAAGAAAGATAGTGTTTGATATGTTAGTCACACACACTGCCTATTGCTATTGGCAGTGGCAACTATAAATTTTTTTTTATAAGGTGGTCAAAAAGAGGAATTATACATAATTTAATAAAAAAAAATTTGAATATATCGACATCAAAAAAAAAAAAACGTAAATACATAAAATTTTATAATTTCTTTCTACTAGTAAAATGAAAAGGCAAAAAATAAATAATATTAAAATATAAAGTGAGAACTAATAATGCCGATATCGTTTCAAAAAAAAACTAATAATGCCGATATAAAAATAATAACATGAGATTATGTATTATTTGAATATTATTTCTTTCCAAAAAAATATATTAATTTAAAAATAATCATGCATATACCCTGCCCATTGGCATGGCATTGATGCTTGATAAGTCGGTCACACCCAATTGTTTTTCTGACCAAACCATGTGGAAACCAATTAATTAATTTTGTTTCACACAATCACTTCAACCTTTCAAACCACGTCACAATTTTGTCTTTTCATATTTATTACACGTCTAAATTCAAGGTTTATGTGGCATTCCACCGGCTTCCAACTACGTGAGATGAAAATGACTTCTCTTTTGTCGTAGATATTGGGTCTTTTATCAATAAAATTCGTGTAGTCAACCCAAAAAGAAAAAAGAGAAAATGAAAATGACTTCTCTTTGATACGGTGCCTCAAATCTTTTTATTAACACTAAACTAATGCTTGATTATTTAATTAATAATTAGTATATGTGTATCTTGCATTAGAGCATTCACATTAGTGTATCTAAAATCATGTAAAATAGAAAAAGAAGCTGATTTTACACATTTTGGCTCAAAATTACATTGCATCAGTTCCTCTAAAAATGTCTAAAATCGTTTATATCTATACACGAGCTACAGTAACCGTGTAAATTTACACGGTTACTGTAGCTCGTGTATAGATTAGTTTATTAATTTTTTTCGCTCCTTTTTTCTCTCTCTCTTCTCCAGGCTCAACAAACTCACCACTTCTCATCTTCTTCTTTTTCCTCCGATACACAGAAACACACTCACACACAAACACATCCACACACAGCTCCGATCAACACAGATTCACTTGCTCAAAAAAAAAAAAAAAAAAAACAAGATACACAAACACACCCACACACAAGCAAACCCACACAGACAAACAAGAAAGATACTGATCGGAGCTTGACTGGAACAATCGGAGCTCGTTGATGGAGCGGAGTGTAGATCGGAGATGTGGCGTTGGTGGATTGGAGCGGATCGGGTCGGATCGGAGCGAAGCAGAGTGGAGCGGAGCGGATCGGCGCGAAGCGGAGTGGAGCGTCATGGGGAGTGGAGCGGATCGGCGTGAAGTGGAGTGGAGCGGATCGGCGTGAAGCGGAGTGGAGTGTCGGAGCAAGCGAAGCTGATGTGAATGGAGCGTCGGAGTGGAGTGGAGCGTCGGAGCGAAGCGGAGGGGATCGGCGTTTTGTGATTTGGGAGGAAGGCCAGAGAGATGGAGAGAGGGAGAGAGAGACAGTGAGAGAGTGAGAATCAGAAAATGGGTTTATAGAGAGAGAGAGAGAGAGAGAGAGAGAGAGAGAGAGCGCGTATTTAAGAGGGAGTTGGTTGGTGAAAAATAATAAAAAAATAGAGTGTAATGTATATTTTATTGGAATAACTTGTAAAATAAATGAATTGATGTAGATGTTTTGTAAAAGTGAATGTGTAAAATAGAAAAAGTAGGTTTTTAGTGTAAAAATAGATGTGTAAAATACACATGCTGATGTGAATGCTCTTAGAGAGTAATATATAGATTAGTTTACAAAAGTCTCTATCTTTTATTAGTGTCTTCCATCATCAGGTTAGGATAATTAGTAAAAAAAAAATTAATGGCTAAAAACACATTTACTTGAATTGATTTATTTTCCTTTTCTTACCGAGGAATGCAACTAAAAATTTTGAGATGTTTAGTAATGAAGAATAATCAATCTTAAGGTATTTTAGTTTTGGAGAGTAATGTTAAAATCATAAAAAATTTTACAAAACTATTTCATACCTTATTAAAATGATAAATTATGATTAAAAATTGAATTTTACAAATATATGTCTTAAAGAGATAAGTTAGAAAACCATTTTAAAAAATTTTTTATGAAAAAATTAAAAAGTAATTAATTAATTTGACAATTTTTTCAATTTTTCATAAGAAACGTACCCTTAAAAATTTAGAATACCATGGCATCATATTAAGAATAGCATGAATAAGTAAACTTTCCATATATTCTCATTCTTAATTCGTATGAAGTTACTTTTATTGTTCCAAAAAAGAACGTCCAATGACATATGAATCCAAAATTTCAAATTTTCTTTTCTTCTCACACCTATTTTTAGCGACCAAGATAAATACTTTAAAAATTAAAACAAATTGGATTCCATGATTACGACCACCATTAATGTTACTGCCCATTCATTATATAACATCAATTAATAATGCCATTAAAAAAAAGTTCAAAGAAAGTTTGTACCAATTTGTAGTACTCCTTCAATTGTGGCCAAGTAATAAATACAACGAACCAAAAAAAAAAAAAAAAATTAATCAATGCAATGATTCAAAGAACTTTAGGCCCCATTTATAAAGAGAACAAAAAAGGGAAAATGCCAGAAAACGAAATTTCGTTGTGCTTTCAAGTGAAATACTACAATTTAAAAATGTTATTATGATTCGGACTAGCAATTAGCACAGAGCCTAGTGATGCATTTTCACGGGTCACAGTAATGCTAGAACTACTATTTTTGTTACAACTTATTTACATAGTAAATCATGAGTGATAGAATAAAATAAGTGGGTCCATAAATTTATTATTCACAATTTACTACGTAAACAAATTGTGGTAAAAGTTATAATTTTAGTATTTTTTGTCAATCACTGGTTGGATAATTAGCTCCTTTAGCTTCTAAAAAAAAAAAAAAAGTCCTTTAAACGTCCTCCATTAATATTGCCAAGTCATCAAATCCAAATTCCTACGTGGCACGTGTGGGCCCAGGCGTGCGTGTCAGGGGAATATACGGTGCACGCATGGAACAAAATTTTTTTTTTGTTTGGTGGAAAGAATAATTCTTTTTGGATATTCTTTTTTTTTTTAGAATTAATTCTCTTTGGATATTCGAATATTCATTTTCTTCCAACCCCGCCTGAGTTTTTTAAATTATTATATATAGCCGACATTTTGAAATGACAATTATGGCCCTGATATATTGCAAGAACTAAGATTTTACCGCAATAATTGGGGTTAGAGAGTTTTGGTTAGTTTAACCAAAATGCCCTTATATCCTCCACAAGAGGAAACTCGTGCCTAAATGATTTGTGAACCGTTGGATTTGAATAGTGATTTAGGGAAGGGTTTGGATTTGAAGTTAATTGGATGTATAATTATTGAAAAGTTAGTTTTGGCGGGGCCCCAATGGACTATCAAGATTCAAGATCATAATCCTATTAATTATGTGAAAGTGTCAAACCTAATCAATGACTTTGTTCTTCTTTGCAAATGACCTCTGTGGCTTAGACAGCGTTCACAACATGCAATTTGAAAGGTTAACAGAGACATACAAATTCCCCCCTCGCCCTTTGATAAGTATATTGGCATATATAGTTATTGAATTGATATCTTATATTTGATGTTTATAAAATTTATGATATGTTTATAAAATTTATTATAAGAGCAAAAAAAAAATAAATAAATAAAAAGTTTAGAATAATGCGATAAACACAAATTATTTTACAACATTTTTATAAATTACTGATAATTAAACAATTTCTAAATTATTATTTATAAGTAAAAATGTAATGTTAATAGTGGCTCAAATTAGAACTAGATAGATCTTGTCACATTAATAATGTGTAAAAATGTTCTAAAATAGTTTGTGAATATGGCATTATTCAAAAGTTTATATCCCTAATTTATATCTTAAGATTATGACAAAAAAAAAATTATGAACCTAAGGATGATTTAGATGACTAGATATATGCCAATTAAGGTAAAACTATGTTCAAACTTATGGTAATCTGAATTCATATTGCATGTTAAATCATATAATTGAATTGATTTATTTATGGTCATGTTTTAGTTTTATAATTGAATTGACTTTCTTTCTTTTTTTTTCTTTTTTCTTTTTATGAACAATTGAATTGACTTATTTATGGTCATATTGTAGAAATGTTTTATAACTATCTTGACTTTGAAGTGTATCTCATCTATTCTCCTATCCAGGAATTTAGTAGAAAGGAATTGAATGATTACTATAGAATGCTCATTTTCTCGTAACGTTTGCAATCCAAAAGTGAGTGAAACACTCATTCATTTGTACCCATTTTTTAGAGAGAAAATTAACGGACTGAAAATGATGTTTAAAATTATTTCATGTACTCCTTGTTTTAGAGTTGAGCGAAAATTCTCTTAAAAAAAACAAACAAAAAAAAAGAAGAGAGTTGAGCGGAAATAAATTGAATGATTATGAGGAAATGTCTAATATTCGTTCTATCTATTTCCTTATAAGTAGTAAGCACTATTCTCAAAATTGGAAAACAGCCAAAACACTCATCCTTTTATGGAATAAATTTAAATATCGAATTCATCTGTATATTGAGAAAAGAAAAATAAAAGTTAAAAGGCATAATTGTAAAATTATGTATTTATTTTCTTTTATTCTTTGTTTTATAAACTCTCAAGTTCAAACACAATAAAAATATCATATTACATTCTATTTATATATATATATATATATATTTCCATTCCATTCCAATTTTGTATAAAATTCAAGGAAATTGAGATACAATACTATTGGTTTTTATTCTTATTTTGAGAAAATACAAATAAAAAGTAAATTATATATGTAATCTCCTAAACAAATTAGAGAAAATATACATCATATTCCGTTATAATCTATTCAATTATTATTTTATAAACTTTCAAACATAGGGCTAATGATTCAATCCATACATACATAGTCGATTTTAATAAGATGGAAGTAACAATCACCATTATTAGTTTATTAAAATGAATCATCTTCTTCCCTCTAGACATAGCTATAGATTTATAGACCCATTTCTGATAATGACAAGTCGGAATATGGGATAGAAAGGGATGTAGCATATTGTAAAATTGTTGGAATTTTCTTTTTTCCTTTTTAAAACATTCATCTTTAACAACTTATAGTGATTGAAAATGGATGCAACATTGCAACCAAATACTATCCAACTCAGTTGCTTTCAAGACATTTTACAATGCGAGTGTTTTCTCATTTAACATTAATTTTGAGGGGATCATGGATTCCAACCCAAAGAAAAAGAAAAGAGGTAGACCATGGATGGAAGCATGGATGTCTTCCACGGGGAGCATAATTGAATATGACCTATTTTTGTCTTTTACTTTGAAGTCAACATTTCTTCATAAAATAATTTTAGACCTCATCAGCTCATCAATAATACAATTATGTTGGAACCAAAGAGTAGAGTAAGGGATGAGTTTAAAGTTTCTATATATTGATCCAATCAAAATATATATACAACAAATTTGAGGTGAGGTTTCAGAGCTATAAACTTGTTGGGATTAGACATGAATTGCTAAATTTGTCAGATAAGAAAAACATGGAGAAAAATAACACACACAACATAAGAAATTATGTAATTCGACAATTTACCTATGTTTACAGAGTTATAGTGATTTCACTATTTTTAGAATATATATATATACACACACACACACACACACAAGATGTAGCATGATGATGCACAAAATCTAAATTTTGTGATGGTGAAAATATTCCCTATCAAAGCAATAACAATTTTCTCTATAAAATAATACACCAACCATAATCTAAAACAACAGTATTTATATCTTACATATCAGATTCACAATGGACTAAAAATGGATCAAAGAAAATCTCCCATTAAAAATATTAACACTTTTATATTGAGTCGGATCATAATTTGAACTAAACATAAACTAGGCTCTATGTAACCCAATAGAACTTGTGGAAAGTTGGAGCTTGAGTTTTCCTAAAATTCCATTATTCCATGTTGAAAAATTATCATATGTTAGTAGCTGTTGCACTCCTTGCATTTCCTTGGATGGGATGGTTACTGTAAACTCAAAGTTACATATACCATATCAAAGAATGTTTTGGATTAATTAAGTGAATGAAATATTTGGATTCCAATCAATATTAGTGTACTATTTAAAAAGTTGCTGCTATATAACTCAAAATTATTTTGTTTTAACTTATCATTATATTAGGAATAGAGTTATATTATTCTCTATTTAAAATAAATTATTCATCTATGTTCAAAATTTTGATTTTGTACAAAAAAAAAGTGATATGTTTAGATAGATTTGCATGTATGGTATTTAAAGCTTTAGTACAACTCACAAGTCACAGCATATTTTTGGGATCCATAAGCATATGTATGTTGGAATCATAAAAGTTAGCAATAGCAATTATAGAGATTCCAATTTTCAACACCTTCACATGTGTGAGAACTTGTTAGATGAGGATGCAAATGCTGATTGGACTGATGTATCAAACATTCAAAGAGGCTTGGACCTATTCGATGTTCCTAGTTAGACGTTACTTTCCTTCCTAAGCTAGCTCACTTGTATACGCTATTCTAAAGCCATATAAATCAAAGGAAATCATTGCCCATTTGTTACATACACTGATGTAACACTGCGGTGAGAATAAGGAGTCAATACACAAAGTTTTTCAAGAGAGAGCATGTTGTGATTTTTGTTAATAAATTTGTCTAAAAAGTGTTAAAAAAGATTTACTAGATTTTCAAAACCTGAAAGAAAAAAAATACTTTAACAATTCTCTAGAATATTTTCTAATTGAGAAAGACAAATGAAATTGGCTAGCAATCAAGAAGATAGCTTACCCATTATTTATGTATGTATGTATTAAATTGTTTAAAAGTTGGACAAAGTTTCGCTACAAAATTAATTATAGCCTTAAACTATAATCTTGCTCAATATATTTTTATTGGTGGTAAATTTTGACAAATCCTCCGTTGGATTACATTTTATTCTTATATACTTCATGCTTGCAAAATTTCTAAAAAATTAAAGATCAATAGCTATGTCATCAATAAATTGTTTAAATTACAAGTTTTTGTAGTTTAAAATTATATATAAAATATAAACTTACAGATTATATAGTAAATAATATCCGATTAACACAAAATTTGATATGCGTATTAAAAGCATAAAAAACAAATAATTTAACTGTTAAATTTTCAAAATATGTAGTAATGTTTATTTTATTGAATAAAGTTGTAATCTTAGGCTACAACAAATTTTGTAACTAAATTTTGTCCTTAAAAATTTGAGTATATAAAAATTTGAATTTGACCCCGTAAAGTTAAATATTGTAATTTTACCATTTCAAGCAAAAATTGCTAGTTCCACCACTAAATCCACACCTTTTCGATTGCATCATAATGGAAAAATCTAAAACATTTTCCATTATAGAAGTTTGTAACAACAACCATACTCCAACGGTTGGCATACTTGTTGAAACAACTTAGATGGAGTAGATTTTTTCACAACTTGTTAAGGCATCAAATTATAATTAGTGTAAAATGTCTTTTCATTAACTCATCATATATACAACTTTTATTATACACCAATCACATGTCATCTCAAAAGCAAATTATAATAAGTGCAAAATCATTTTCGCATTAACTCATCATATATAAAACTTGTATTATGCACTAATCATATGTCATCTTAGTAGTCGCAAGAGCTTTTTTGTCACAAGAAATAAGCAAAATTGTATCAACTTGTCTTCCTCTCCCAATATTTCTTCCCCCCAAAGTTAACTCGATAAAATTTTGCTTCTTTCAATAGGGTTTTACTTTTCTATAAATAAAACATTATAAGAGTTGTATTATGGCCTATGCACAATTCTATTAAGGTTTTACTTTTCTATATACATTTGTACTCGAAATGGATCGAAAACATCAAAACATAATGACCAAGTAGGCGAATTTCCAAACAGCCATCTCACATCGAGATCATCCACCGAGTACTAGTCCATCTCGAAAAAGGTCTTTGAGACGGTCGAGTATATAACCATCGAAGTAACATCGATCGTCCTCGTTGGGTTGACCTTCGATATTTCTATATAATGTATTTTTGTCGTTTGGGCCATAACAACTAACAAAATACCCCCATTTTTACCTCGTTCCAAAGGCAATTTCTTTCCTTTTCAAATCCATCCTCCCACAATACTATTGTCAAGTCTTTTTTTTTTTTTTTTTTGGGTCAAATTCAAATAAATTAATAATAATAATTAATACTAGATGATCCAAAGGCAATTTCTTTCCTTTTCAAATCCATCCTCCCACAATACTATTGTCAAGTCTTTTTTTTTTTTTTTTTTGGGTCAAATTCAAATAAATTAATAATAATAATTAATACTAGATGAGCACAATATGTTGGGAGAAAATGGGTAAATGTCCTTTTTGCGCAAATTATGTAGCGTTTTGCTCCCTTTTCCAAACTAATTAGGGAAATGGTTCTCTTTTGAAACTCGATTTGAGATAAATCGAGTTAGACCCTATAGCAGCTTTTTTAAGAAACTTATAGTAACGTTTTAAGGCCCTATAGTGACGTTTTGTAACTCGACCTCCATGAAGTCGAATTATAGGTAAAAAAAAATAAAAATAAAAATTGCCTATAACTCGACTTCATGGAGGTTGAGTTACAAAACGCCACTATAAGTCCGTAAAATGTCACTATAAGCTCCTTAAAACGCTGTTATAGGACTCCAGAATTTTTTTTTAAACTTGATTTATTTCAAATCAAATTACAAAATAGAGGCATTTCCCTAATTAGTTTAAGAAATTGGGCAAAATGCTACATTTTTTGCTCAAAAAGGGCATTTGCCAATTTTTTCCCAA
Source organism: Quercus suber (assembly GCF_002906115.3). Taxonomy (NCBI): domain Eukaryota; kingdom Viridiplantae; phylum Streptophyta; class Magnoliopsida; order Fagales; family Fagaceae; genus Quercus; species Quercus suber. Next base: position 344,994 of record NW_027069992.1, read on the forward strand.
TAAGTAGTGATGAAACCATAAAGGTAGTCTAAGTGAAAAAAAAAAAAAAAAGAAGAAGAAGAAGAAGAAGAAGCAATTTTACAAATTAGCGTCAAATTGGTTGCGGTTCTAGAGTTTTTCATTTTACAAATGTATTATTTTTCATTTTTCACGCTTCAAAATGCAATTAATTTCTTAAAATGAAACCGAGAAAAAGTGGGGAAAAAATGGAGCCAAAAAAGGAAAATTTAATGAATCTCAAAATATATATTTTTTTTTAAACTAATGAATCTCAATTATGTACCACATGATCCTTCCTATGGTCCCACCGGAAGTAGTCACTGTAAAAGGGATTCTAATGTCTACTTTAGAAAGCAACCTATGTGTTTATAATAAAATAAGTAAGTGTGCAATTATTCTCCTTATTTTTTAATTATCTTTTACACCAAGGTGACTCTTTCACTCTTCCACCTCTTGATTCTTTTAATATTTTTATTTGTTTTTGGAAAGTAATGACATATCTCATTTAATTATACTTACCCAAGTATAAAATTCATTACTCATGGTCATAGAGTCTGTTTGTTAGGCAGGGTAATTATTTAATACTTTATAAAAACAATACTTTAGCCTCTCACAAAGTAAATTCTTTGTAAGATGATCTATTGCTCATGAAACGTTGTATAATTTTTAACCTTATTTTTACCCAATAAATAAAATAAATTAATAGATACAAGTTCTAACTACAATGATTATTGATTACATTATAGTATCTGTTTTTTTAATGAGAGAAAAGAAAATCAAAACACTACAACAGGAACAGATACTAAAAACACTACAACAAGAATATACTAATGAGGGTCGATTTCAAAAAAAGAATATGCTAATGAGGGTTGTTTTTGTCATTTAGACAAATTCAATGGCAGTATCGTAATACAAAAAAGCAGTTGACGCGAAAACCATCAAAAGCAAGAGAGTGGGCATTATAGTAATTTATGAAAATATTATTACGGACATAAGAATCCTCAACGTTTGCTACTTTCTGCGTTCGAAACAAGCCTTTATAAACGGAAGTGTGTTCTGTTCGTTAAAGCAAAACCAGAGCCAGAGCCAGAACCATAACCAAAACCAAAGACATTACTCAGAGAGAGAGTGTGTGTGTTTTTTGTGTATTTTAGAGAGAGAAAGTGAAAGCAAGGAATCCCAGTTAGCTAAGCTAAAGCTAAACTCAAAGGTAAGTTTACAGAGTAATATAAATTTCTCATATTTGTTTTGGTATCTGGGCAAGTTTTGGTTTTTTAAATTTCTCTGACCATTTACTTTTCGGTCAATTTTTCATAGTTAATTTTATAGTATTGTTTTGGGTGTTGAGAAATGGGTTTTGTCTAGGAATGATCCTTCAAGGAAGGAATTTGATAAAATGGTATTTTTTTTCAAACATACATTTGACTTGGAAATTTTTTTTTTAGGTGACTCTTTGATCGTTTCAATCTATTTTAGTTATAAAAAAAGAAACTTTTTTTGTTGGCGATGAGGAGGTTGTTTTTGTCAAAGATTTAGCTTTGAGAAGTTGAATTTAAAAATTGGGCAAATGTTTAAGGATCACTTTTGGTTTGAAAAATGGTGAATTTTTCTCTGATTGTTTAAAGGTGTTTTTTTTTTTTTTTTTTAGGTCTGTAAGAGTTTGGTTTAAGGATTTGTTTCGAAGTATGGATTTCTTTTCCTTTTCAATCTAGTATGTGATTTTGTATGTATGAAAGAACTGAAATTAAAGTAAAGTAGAGGATTCAACCTGAAAGATGGTTTTTAGCTTGTAGTTCAGAAGCACCTTTTGCCATTGGCTTTCCATCAGCTTATTGAACCATTAAGTTCAGAATCAAACTTTTGGGAAAATGTTTGGGACTTACCTCCAAGCAAGTTAGAGAGCTGGTTTTAAAATATTGCTGGATAAAAAAAATGGTGCTTTTTAAAGAAAGTTTGGAAATTGTAAATTGAATAGGTCAGAACAAGTGAAATAGAAGTCAAATTGAACATGTCCCCAACTCATTGTATAGGAATTTGAACTTTGAAGTACTTATTGTCAATCTGTTTTTTATTGTATGATATATGACAGTAGTTGATTACCTCAGCTGAATTTTGTGATAGATTTGGTGCAGAAATAGGCAAATAGCTCTCAGTTTCTTCTTTAAATTCATTCTCATGTCTCCTTTTTTATTATTATCTTATTTTCAGCTTGAGGATTGTGGAACCTATAATAGGAAGTTAAACTTCTACTTCCTCTTTATCCCCTTCAGATTGAGAATAGATAAATGGGTTCATTGTCAGAACCAACACCTGAGAGCAACTATAGCAAGCCCCCTGGAATCAGATTCTTGGAGTACATCAAGGGAACCAAACTTTCCTACAAAACCCACCAAGCAATTGTTTTGATTGTAACATTTTTAGCATATGCAAGTTACCATGCCACTAGAAAAACCACAAGCATTGTTAAGAGTACCCTTGATCCAGAATCATCAGATGTGGGATTGAAGTTCACCCCATGGAGGACATCTTACTCTGAGGAACCAGCTAAACTTTCATGGAAAGCTGGGGATGGCTGGGCTCCATTTAATGGACCAGATGGTACAGCATTGCTTGGAGAACTCGACGTTGCTTTCCTTGGGGTTTATGCTCTGGGAATGTACTTCTCAGGTCAATTGGGTGATAGATTGGATTTAAGGATCTTCTTAACTGTGGGAATGGTGGGAACCGGTTTGTTTACTTCACTCTTTGGTGTTGGATATTTTGGAAACATTCATTCTTTTTGGTACTTTTTGGTAGTTCAAATGGTTGCTGGTTTGTTCCAATCAACTGGATGGCCTTCAGTGGTTGCAGTGGTTGGTAACTGGTTTGGGAAGAGCAAGAGAGGGCTAATTATGGGTATATGGAATGCCCACACTTCCATTGGAAACATCACAGGTTCTTTGATTGCGTCTGCTCTATTGAGCTATGGATGGGGTTGGTCCTTCGTTGTGCCTGGTCTCATGATTGTATTCATTGGTTTGGTGGTTTTTCTTATATTGCCTGTTAATCCTGAGTCTGTTGGAGCTGATAAAGAAAATGATGAATTGCATTATCCTAAGAAAATTGGCGAGGGAGTAACAGAACCTTTGTTAAATTCAGAGACAGTGGTTCAGGAGAAAGCTGTGGGGTTCATAACAGCATGGAAAATTCCAGGAGTTGCTCCTTTTGCTCTTTGCCTTTTCTTTGCCAAATTGGTTGCTTATACATTTCTCTACTGGCTTCCATTCTACATAACCAACACAGGTATATTAGCCTTTTTGCTTTTTTGTTCCTATGATTTGGATAAATTTGCATACATTTTTAGTTGCAACTATAAGATGGTAAAAAAGAGATGAGAAAGGATATTATGAGTTACTGGACTAAATGAGTCTTCTATGAATTAGCTTGAACACATGATTCTCATAGTTTTAAATCTCAACCATACTCAATAACTTCTTGACAAGTTATTGGACTAAATGAGTCTTCTATGAATTAGCTTAAACACTTGTCTCTCCTAGTTTTGAATCTCAACCATAGCCAATAACTTCTTCACAAAATTTGTTATTGGCATCCAAAGTAACGCCTTGATCAATTCTCATTTCTGTTTTTTCATTTTGCAGCTATTGATGGAAAGTATTTATCTAGCACCACAGCTGGAAACTTGTCTACATTGTTTGATGTTGGTGGTGTGCTTGGAGGAATCCTAGCCGGTCACATTTCTGATCGCTTAGGTGCCAGAGCCATAACAGCTGCAAGTTTCATGTACTGTGCTATTCCTGCTCTCTTCTTCTATCGAAGTTACGGACATGTTTCCTTGACTGTAAATATCATTCTCATGTTCATCACCGGCATGTTTGTTAATGGGCCATATGCTCTTATAACAACAGCAGTTTCAGCTGACTTGGGAACCCACAGTTCACTAGAAGGGAACTCCCGGGCACTTGCAACTGTAACGGCAATTATAGATGGCACAGGCTCTGTTGGGGCTGCTATAGGGCCTTTAATAACAGGTTATATTTCCTCTACAAGCTGGAGTGCAGTTTTCACAATGTTGATGGCAGCAGCTCTAATTGCAGGGCTGCTTCTAACTAGACTAGTTGTGGCCGAGGTGACTGCAAAGATAGAGGAATCAAGATCACAAGGGGGATCTGCATCAAGATCTCCAGTACAAGCACTTGAAGTGTGAGTTTTTGGAGGGCTTATAGTGCTACTACTTGTGTTGTACATGTGTGACTTATACATAAGCTCCAGTTCACAGCCTCTGGTGAGTCTGGTCACTATATTGAAATGAGGATCCTTGTGTTATGGTTAAAGAAAGTAGAGGATATTTTTTAACCTTCTCCATCATTTGGTTTGGTGGGGGTTCCAAAATGTGGAGAGTTGAGGCATCCATTGTACATTATTTGTATCTCTATCAAATAAATCATATACATATAGCATCATCCAGAAGGATGACCAATTACAATCTATACCATTCTCTCAACTGGTTTGCCTTGTTTAGAGCTGCATCTTTTGAACAACTTATGTTCAATAGTGCCTGTGCTTGGCTTCTTTACTTGGTTTCAGTCACTTGGGGAGTTAAATTCATCTCAATTTTCAGAGAAGATGCTACAGTATAGAACAGGGTAGGCTAATTGGCTTTGTTGCTTTAGTGAATTGAGCTCAAAAGTTGAATTGTAATCAAGAATGTGAATTTCAGCTGTTTGTTATCAAAATCCTTTGTATCCAGTACAAACACAAATATTTTACAGATCCAGAGAGACTAAAAAAGTTAACACCCAGTTTGCTTTGAAGATAGTATATCATGTTTCAGATGTATATGCCATCTCTCTCATAGCAACTGGGTTTCACAATTGTGTGAGACCCAACTACTATGAGAGAGGTAACATATACACCCGAAACATAATATAATTTTTCGTTTGCATGAGCTACAAATTAAAAAGTCAGTTTATTTTACTAATTAGTTTATTTTTACTACTATTTATAAGCCTTACTGCACTTTTTGGTATTATTTATGGGTTTCACTGTACTATTTCAGCTAACTTTTATTTTTATCTATAGTATTTTTAGCAAAAAAAATTTAATTTTTGTAAAATAAGCAAATTTCAAACAGACTTTAGTTTTGTGACTTGAGAGTTTAGACATAAAAAGAAGTGCCAAAAATGATGATGCACTTCCCTTCACACTAGACAAAGGTCTAAAAAGAATTCCCACCTCACTTAGAGCATCTCTAGCAGATAAGCTAAATTTCTGTACTGTTTGGATAATGAACAGTAACATTTAGCTTTTACCTATTTATTTTTTCAAATACACTTTCCAATAGATTATCTATCATTTTCTCCATTTCATTTAAATATAATTTTTTATTCATTATTTATTTTTTTTTTAACAACTATACATCTTTCAACATTTTTTTATTTAATACCTGATTATTATATTAGAAAAAAAATATTTGAAGTATGAATAGTAAAAGTTATAGTGTTCTCTATTTGTAGAGAAGCACTATAGCAAATCTAATCTAAAAAATGGAGATGGAGAATCTATTGGAGTGTGAACAGTGGTGTTTTTGCTCCAAAAAATAGATATAAGGTATATTTGGATATAACTTATTTTGTTGAAAACTAAAAACTAAAAATACTGTAATAAAATAATTTTTAAATGTGTGAATAGTATCGTGAAACTCATTTTTAATTTTTTTTTCTAATAAAATTGTTGTAGGTTCCATAAACAGTGTGTAAATAGTGCGCGCACTGTTTATGAATAGTGCATTTTGTCTCTAAAAGCAAAAACAAGTGCACAAAAAAAAAAAAAAAAAAAAAAAAAAAAAAGAAAAAACGCAAANATTTTTCATCAGTAATAACCAACACTATCACCACCAAAGCTAATAAGCAAGAATTATTGTAATGGAGTTGAAATTGATCAATAAGTATTCTATGCCATTTTGTTGTGCTGTGTTTTCCAGATGTGTTTTTGTGGATGCTGGAGTAGCACCCATTGACATAGAAACAAGAAAGATGAAAGAGCAGATGAAACTGAAAGAGGCACAAGCAAGAGCCATTGCAGAACATGGAGATTTAGCTCTAATCAATGTGGATGGTCCCCAGTCTCTTACACAAGAAAGAATATCATTGAGGCCCCCAATGCTACAGGTTAATAAATCTTTAGCCTCCCCCACCCCCCCCCCCCCCCCCCCCCCCCCCCTCAACCAAAAAAAAAAAAAAAAAATCTACTTTTGACTTACAGAACCGTAAGAGGCACTCAATTACCTATCATGAATAATCATGGTGCAAATTGTTTTGGTGAAAAGAATAAAAAAAAAGTATCTTCCTTATCCAAAAGAAAACAATGGCATTCTCTATTCAAATAGAATAGCTACTAGTTTTTCCATCATGGGTTTCTTAAGTGAAAATGTTACATTAGCCATTACACAACTGCATTATAGGTGACTTTGGATTAACCCCCTTTTTTTTTTTTTTTAAAGCTTGTTAGTTTATTTGTTTATGTATAGTTTTTAAAGTCCCACTTTTTCTAATTGTACATATATATATCCGTCAATTTTTAATAAATAAACAAACAGATCTTTATCAAAAAAGTTAATTCAATCTCACAAATAAATACTCCTATAAAATTAGATGTGCCATTAATGAATTAAACTAAGATAAGAAGAAGGAGATGAAGATTTTAGATTGTGTCCTTGTCATCAGCTCTGATTGAATCACTGTTTTAATTAATGTAATAACTACATAACTTTGGATTATAATATAATCTTTTAGACACACGACACCGAATGCAGATTTCAAGAGGTATAAATATTCATTCTCCAAAAAAAAAAGAAAAAAAAAAGAGGTATAAATATTAAATAAACCAAACTCTATAAAAATAAAACTCTTGCTACGAGAACGTGTATGTCTGTTGTTCACGTTTCTATTATTTTGTGACTTTGTGTGGTGAGGGACTATATAGTTATAGTTTTCTGTGCTATTTCCAATCCCAATTGATCTCTATCTAAAACTCACGCGGGCTTGAAAAACAAAGAACAATGTGTTGTCAGAAATTAAAGACTATTTTTTCTTTCTCTTTCTCCTCTTGCACATTTGATAATTTATGTTTCCACGCATGCTTAAGCTAATTGGATGGGCATTAGGCACATTTCCTCAACTGTCATTTATTTTTTTAGTTGACAAAGGAAGTAAAGGAATCCATTATTTTAAGTAGGGAAAAAATTGGCCTTTACCCTTTTTAAAAAAAACAATCCAGCATTTTGCCCATTTTCTTAATTAGAGAAATGCCCCTTTTTTTAAAATTGATTTTTTCAAAATCAAGTTAAGTCCTATAGCGGTGTTTTTAAGGAGCCTATAGTGATGTTTTAAGGACCTATAGTGGCATTTTGTAACTCAATCTCCATGAAATCAAGTTATGGGTAAAAAAAAAAAAGAAAAAAATTTGCATGTAACTTGATTTCATGGAAATCGAGTGACAAAACGCCACTATAGGTCTTTAAAACGTCACTATAGGCTCCTTAAAAACGCCACTATAGGGCTTTAGAATTTTTTTTTTTTTTTAACTTGATTTTAAAAAAATCGAATTTCAAAAGAGGGGCATTTCCCTAATTAGTTTGGGAAATTGGGCAAAATGCTGATTTTTTTTTTTTTTGAATGGGGCATTTGCCCATTTTCTCCTTTTAAGTAGTAACATTATGAATGCATTTCAAATCAATTAAAATTTTGGAAATTTTGCTCTTGGGAGTCTCATACGTAAGTTTGAAAGTGGATTAAGTTGGGTGTTTGAGAAAATATATAATGAAAAATAGAAGGAAGAATGTGGCCAACGCTTAAGAATTATGATGGGGGATCAGGCTAATCGAAATCTGAATTAGGTTACAAATATTTAGGTTAGGTGAATGTTCTTGCTTATCCATGGTAGGCTAGTGTTAGTATTGGTTTGTCATGCCTTTTACAGTTTAAAGGCAACAAAAAATTTTCATAACTATTGATGCAGCTTATTGTGATTAACAGATAATCAAAACGGTGTTACTAATCGGCTAATGTGAATGAAACATTACAATTACAATAATCACAACTTGCTAAGATGAGAAATTGTGAAAAATTAACATTATTCACGAGGCAATTATGGGGATAGTGCAGCAAATAATGTAAAAAGGATTAATTTATAACTTATTAAAGTAACTTCAGAAAAATCGATATCAGTTTTTTTATCAGTTACAAATTAGATACTTAAAACGAGTGGTAACCACTACATATAATGAGTTAATGACCAATATAAGTATTAACCAATAAGATACCAATTGCATTGGAACCACAAATTAAAAGATTAGTTTTTGTTTAGTGGCCTTATTAAATTACAATATCTCTAACTCTAATCACTAGGGTAAAAAAAAAAGGTTTAACATCTTCATCTTGTGATTCCTTAAGTTATTGACTAATATATATTTCTCTCTCTATGAGATACATAAAAAATAAAAAAAATAAAAAAACAAAAAAAAAAACTCCACGAGATCATCAGACATACACACTTATTATTATGGGGACCACTGGAATCCTTCTCTCTCTTCAAATAAATTCTTGCTAGAAATTTTGCTCTTCTCTCTGTGGGTCATATAAGATTCCCAGTTCCCTCGCGGAATCTCTCAACACCAATTATATAATATGCATTAATATATCTGAATTTAGGGATTAGCAATTTCATTCAATTATATGTGTAATGTGATTGTTTGTGATCACGTTCACGCGTGCCGATAGATAGCATTTCCTTGTTTTTTTTAATATTCAACGTTTTCAAATATAGTTTACTGGTTCAATTCATACATATTTTTGCCAATTTTTGTTTGCATTAACAAGGTAGCCGACATTATTGACAATTAAGTTTAAAAACACATAGTTGATAGTGATATTTAATTTCAACTTCTACCCATAGAAAACGCAGAGGAGTTTATAAGGGAATGAAATGGAATGAAATGAGATGATCATAAGGGAATGGAAATGAATAGAATGGAATGGAATGTATTTAAGTAAGGGAAAAGAATGGAAAAGAATAGAATGGAATGGAATTAAGTAACCTTGATTGGATGTTTTAAAATAAAGGAATGGAAGGGAATGAAAATGAATGGAATGTAAGTAATCCTGTTTGGGAGCAATATGGAGAGAATGGAATGGAATCATTTTATGACAATATTACTATTAGACCCCTATTTTAAAATAAATAGTTGAATATATAAGGGTATTTTGGGAGTTTTAGTAAAAAAATCATTAAATCTAATTCCATTCTCTCTCATTCCTCCCAATTTCGAGGAGAATGAAAATTTGAAGTTTTAAGGGAATAGAAAGGAATGAGTGTTCCCTCCTACTTATTCCGTTCCCTCCTACTTATTCCATTCCCTCTCACTTAAACTCCCAAACAAGGGAATAGACTTTCCATTCCTTCCATTAAAACTCCCAAACAAGGGAAGGGAAGAATATTCTAAAATTATTCTTTTTATTCTTTTCCATTCCATTCCATTCTTTTCTCCCAAGCAGAGCCTTAAAGTTTAAAATAGTTTTTAACCTAATTCACTGTTCTCTTTTCATTTTTGGAATTTAAGAATTCATTTTTTGTCTCGTCATGTGTGTGTAAGGTGGCTAAGTGAGCTGAGGTGGCAGAACTAGTGGAATAGTTGTGATATGGATTGTGAAATATTTTTGACCATACACTTATTAGTAATTTAATAATATAATATATATAGGTGAAAAATGTTAGAATTACAAACTTTTTTACAATTTATTAATATGACAAGCAAGTAAGTAAAAAAATGATGTCAGCCATTTGCGCAAATCAGAACTAGTAAAAATGTTATAAAATAATTTATGATTATAACATTATTGTAAATAGATATAAACTTTTGAACAATGCAATTATTTACTTTCTGATTTCAATGTAGATCAGACCCCACATCATTTTATAAGGAGATGCCCAAAAAAAAAAAAAGGTTTTGCTAGTTATTTATTACATATTGATTTTTTTTTTTTTGAATGGGGCATTTGCCCATTTTCTCCTTTTAAGTAGTAACATTATGAATGCATTTCAAATCAATTAAAATTTTGGAAATTTTGCTCTTGGGAGTCTCATACGTAAGTTTGAAAGTGGATTAAGTTGGGTGTTTGAGAAAATATATAATGAAAAATAGAAGGAAGAATGTGGCCAACGCTTAAGAATTATGATGGGGGATCAGGCTAATCGAAATCTGAATTAGGTTACAAATATTTAGGTTAGGCGAATGTTCTTGCTTATCAATGGTAGGCTAGTGTTAGTATTGGTTTGTCATGCCTTTTACAGTTTAAAGGCAACAAAAATTTTTCATAACTATTGATGCAACTTATTGTGATTAACAGATAATCAAAACGGTGTTACTAATCGGCTAATGTGAATGAAACATTACAATTACAATAATCACAACTTGCGAAGATGAGAAATTGTGAAAAATTAACATTATTCACGAGGCAATTATGGGGATAGTGCAGCAAATAATGTAAAAAGGATTAATTTATAACTTATTAAAATAACTTCAAAAAAATCGATATCAGTTTTTTTATCAGTTACAAATTAGATACTTAAAACGAGTGGTAACCACTACATATAATGAGTTAATGACCAATATAAGTATTAACCAATAAGATACCAATTGCATTGGAACCACAAATTAAAAGATTAGTTTTTGTTTAGCGGCCTTATTAAATTACAATATCTCTAACTCTAATCACTAGGGTAAAAAAAAAAGGTTTAACATCTTCATCTTGTGATTCCTTTAGTTATTGACTAATATATATTTCTCTCTCTATGAGATACATAAAATAAAAAAAATAAAAATAAAAATAAAAAATAAAACTCCACGAGATCATCAGACATACACACTTATTATTATGGGGACCACTGGAATCCTTCTCTCTCTTCAAATAAATTCTTGCTAGAAATTTTGCTCTTCTCTCTGTGGGTCATATAAGATTCCCAGTTCCCTCGCGGAATCTCTCAACACCAATTATATAATATGCATTAATATATCTGAATTTAGGGATTAGCAATTTCATTCAATTATATGTGTAATGTGATTGTCTGTGATCACGTTCACGCATGCCGATAGATAGCATTTCCTTGTTTTTTTTAATATTCAATGTTTTCAAATATAGTTTACTGGTTCAATTCATACATATTTTTGCCAATTTTTGTTTGCATTAACAAGGTAGCCGACATTATTGACAATTAAGTTTAAAAACACATAGTTGATAGTGATATTTAATTTCAACTTCTACCCATAGAAAACGCAGATTCATTCCCTTTAGGCTCCGCTTTGGAGTTTATAAGGGAATGAAATGGAATGGAATGAGATGATCATAAGAGAATGGAAAGGAATAGAATGGAATGGAATGTATTTAAGTAAGGGAAAGGAATGAAAAAGAATAAAATGAAATGTATTTAAGTAACCTTGATTGGATGTTTTAAAATAAAGGAATGGAAAGGAATGAAAATGAATGGAATGTAAGTAATCCTGTTTGGGAGCAACATGGAGAGAATAGAATAGAATCATTTTATGACAATATTACTATTAGACCCCTATTTTAAAAGAAATAGCTGAATATATAAGGGTATTTTGGGAGTTTTAGTAAAAAAATCATTAAATCTAATTTTATTCCCTCCCATTCCTCCCAATTTCGAGGAGAATGAAAATTTGAAGTTTTAACGGAATAGAGAGGAATGGGTGTTCTCTCCTACTCATTCCATTCCCTCCCACTTAAACTCCCAAACAAGAGAATGGACTTTCCATTCCTTCCATTAAAACTCCCAAACAAAGGAAGGGAAGAATATTCTAAAATTATTCTTTTTATTCCTTTCCATTCCATTCCATTCCATTCATTTATCCCAAACGGAGCCTTAAAGTTTAAAATAGTTTTTAACCTAATTCACTGTTCTTTTTTCATTTTTGGAATTTAAGAATTCATTTTTTGTCTCGTCATGTGTGTGTAAGGTGGCTAAGTGAGCTGAGGTGGCAGAACTAGTGGAATAGTTGTGATATGGATTGTGAAATATTTTTGACCATACACTTATTAGTAATTTAATAATATAATATATATAGGTGAGAAATGTCAGAATTACAAACTTTTTTACAATTTATTAATATGACAAACAAGTAAGTAAACAAATGATGTCAACCATTTGCGCAAATCAGAACTAGTAAAAATGTTATAAAATAGTTTATGATTGTAACGTTGTTATAAATAGATATAAACTTTTGAACAATGCAATTATTTACTTTCTAATTTCAATGTAGATCAGACCCCACATCATTTTATAAGGAGATGCCCAAAAAAAAAAAAAAAAAAGGTTTTGCTAGTTATTTATTACATATTGGAATGTTTCGTCGAAATAATTCAATTGTTACTAGTGTGATTAATTTTGCAGTCCAAAATTTAGCTCCATGGACTTGGACATTGAAGTAGAATAGGGTCTATTCCCATTGCGGATTCACTAGATTCGGTCCAGTTAACAGAGTGTTAAAACTGGGATATATATAAGCAAGAAGAAATTTTTTAGAACACCACAATCTCTGTTACAGGACCCCAAGCCCAAAGCCCAAAGGCTTAAGCCGTGAAAGGAAACTACACATTAGCCACTAAAAAACAATAAACAGACCACCCCAAAAGGCCTTGTTATACAGTGCAGACAAAGGAGTAACTCCAGGCCATATTTAAGGAGTGATCTCCTTAAATCAGCTACTCAAGTATTAGCTTCCATGATCTGATGCTATGAACAATATACTTTCTTCAGATTTGATCAGTACACCGTGAACAATTTTGTTTCTTTCAATCCAAATATGGTAAACAGTAGCATGGCAGCTTGCTAGCAATCCACAATTTTTTTGTTTAAGGAAAACTTTTATTAAATTCAAAAATAGACCACTTACATAGGATGTATATGCAGTATACAAGAACAAGCATCAAGCATCTCAAACATAGTATCAAAGACATATAGAAAGTTCATTCATCCACTCAAATAAAGATTTGAGAAGAAAAAGCTTTTAAGTTCGTGCACTGATTTCTCCCATCTCTCGAATGTCCGAGCATTTCTCTTTGCACTATAGGTACCACTTAAGACAATGGGGAATTGGGCTCCAAATTGTGTGACTTCTAATTCCACCCAGCCTTCGGTTCCAACTATTGAGGAGATCCTCCTCCCTTCTGGCATAACCCACATAAACCAAACAACACAAAAATAATGCACCGTAACTCATAAGCACTAGGGCAATGAAGAAGCAAATCATTTACATCTCCCACCCCCCACCCCCAAAAAAAAAAAAAAAACAGATTTGCATATACAACATCAAACAATAACAGGATATTGAAGAGATCACACATAGGCTCCTTAAGTTATCAATGAAGAAGCAAAAGACATTATAGCTTATTTTTTACCAGAAGGATAGGTTCCTCAACAAAGCTAAAATGGTTAAAAGAGCTTTCAGCTATCATTTTAAATGAAATTGGCTAGCAATCAAGAAGATAGCTTACCCATTATTTATGTATGTATGTATTAAATTGTTTAAAAGTTTGAGTATATAAAAATATGAATTTGACCCCCTAAAGTTAAATATTATAATTTTACCATTCCAAGCAAAAATTGCTAGTTCCACCACTAAGTCCACACCTTTTCAATTGCATCATAATGGAAAATCTAAAACTTTTTTTTTTGAGTAAATAATAATACTTATTAGAACACACTCAAGAATAGTAATATTAATATTTTAAACTAGGTTTATAATATATTACATAATCAGAGTACAACTACAAAAGGACTTAACTTTTGTAGTTGTAAACTGGAATTATAAATAGCAGACATTAGACACACACAACCAATATGAGATAAACATCTCTATTTATTTGTAACTACAACCATACTCCAACGGTTGGCATACTTGTTGAAACATGTTAGATAGAGTAGATTTTTTCACAACTTGTTAAGGCATCAAATTATAATTAATGTAAAATGACTTTACATGAACTCATCACGTATACAACTTTTATTATACATCAATCACATGTCATCTCAAAAGCAAATTATAATAAGTGCAAAATCATTTTTGCATTGACTCATCATGTATAAAACTTGTATTATGCACCAATCATATGTCATCTTAGTAGTTGCAAGAGCTTTTTTGTCACAAAAAATAAGCAAAATTGATCAACTTATCTTCCTCTCCCTATATTTATTCCCCCCAATGTTAACACGATAAAATTTTGCTTCTTTCAATAGGGTTTTACTTTTCTATAAATAAAACATATTATAAGGGTTGTATTTTGGCCTATGCACAATTCTTTTAAGGTTTTACTTTTCTATATACATTTGTACTTGGACGAACTCGGAATGGATCAAAAACATATATAATGACCAAGTAGGCGAATTTCCAAACAGCCATCTCACATCGAATACTAGTCCATCTCGTAAAGGAAGGTCTTTGAGATGGTCGAGTATTTAACCATCGAAGTAACATCGATCGTCCCCGTTGGGTTGACCTTTGATATTTCCATATAATGTATTTGTCGTTTAGGCTATAACAACTAACAAAATACCCCCATTTTTACCTCGTTCCAGAGGCAATTTCTCTCCTTTTCAAATCCATCCTCCCACAATACTATTGTCAAGTCTTTTTTTTTTTTGGTCGAAGTCAAATAAATTAATAATAATAATAATTAATACTAGATGAGCACAATATGCAGTGATGAAACTGATTATGCCAAGGAAATCAATAGGCTAAATGCTCCGGGCGTTAATGATGTAGTAGTCACTTGAAAGGCCTGAAAAGAAAACACACAATCAAAGGTGACCAGTGTGGATTGACCAAGAACCCTTCAATGCTTAGTTAGTTTCTCTCTCAAATTCTGGAGTTCCAACTTTTTGGGAAATGTTTCAGACTTACCTTTCTTGTCGTGAATGAATGTTTATATAGTACACACTAGAAGCGGTTACTTATTTAGTAACTTCCCCTATCTTTGAGGAGGTCGAAGGATTCAGAGTTAACTTCTACAACCACCATGGAAGTTAGATTATTTTATCTTATTTTCCATAACCGTTTTTGGAAGTATTTAGTAAGAACTTGTAACAATGAACTTCAATTTTTACTTATGCTTTGGGACAACCATTATGGATGAGCTTGGAGTTGGCTTATTTCATAGAACACCATTATTTGCCCCTTTGTCCAGGGGTCGTCTAGGGAAATGTATAGCTTAATGCTATTCTTTGGACGTATGCCTTTATATCAGTGGTTAGGTGTGTTACGTGTCATGATCTTATTGGTGATTGGTCGCGTCGATTCATTTTTTCGAGGAGTATGCCATATGTCACATTTTGGTTGGTCATGTTGTTTCAGATGCCAAAGTCCGTTGCCTATAAATAGTTCAATTCCTCCTCTACCCTTTACATTTCTGAAATTTTCTTCTTTGATATTTGTTGTCTTAGCACCTCATTTAGAAGTCCTTCTGCATCTATAGTCTCCCTTCGTCTAGATCTAGGCATTTTCTTTATCCTCGTCCTCAGGTTTTAAGTTTTCTTCAAAATGTCTGAAATTGCCCTTTCCTCGTCTAGCAATAGCGTTGATAAGGCTATAGATGAATATCACTATCTTACTAGTTTTAGTGGTTCTAGTGATAGAAGTAGTGGTAGCAATAGTAGCAGTTGGGGGAACACCACAGACGAGTACATGTCTGGTGTTCCTGGGGTTCCTTTAGAGGTCTTCCAGGAGGAACTTATGACGAAGGCAACATCCGGGTCTAGGGCTGGTACATCAAGTGCTCCCTCGTCTACTGTCCAAGATGAGATTGAGATAGTTTATAGTTGTGCCATAAGAGTTGCTTCTAAGACGACGAGAAGAGGTTAGAATCTTTTAGGGCTTGGTACCATATTCCTGATGACCTAAACCCTAGGTTAGTTGTACATGGGGAGTGATGTTGTTAACCCCGTTTTGGCATAGGTATTTATGTGGCTTACCTCTTAGGGGGTTTGAGGTTGCCCCCTTAATGCCTTTGCCAAGGAGTTGTTCACCAGGTTAGGTTTAGGTATATGCCAGTTTAATCCCAACACATGGAGGCTAATCGTCTCTATGCAGGTTTTGTGGAGGGAGGTATTTGAGGGGGATCATCCTCTTACTGTGGACGAGTTCCTCTATTGCTACAAGCCCTCCGAGATTAACCAATCCCTTGACTTCTATCAATTCACAACTAGAGGGAAAGATTATAGGCTAATAAAATCCCTAGTCACCTCCGATAGGAACTGGAAGACGGGGTTCTTTTTCATCTCTAGTTTTTGGGCTGGACACCCTGTTGAGGTTAACAGGGATCCATTTGCCCCTTATATAGGAGAGTTAGGGAACCTTTGTCCTGAAGGTATGTTTATAATTTTTTGTCATTTTATTATTTATTACATTTATTCTTATTTGTAATCGTCTAACAACTCTTTGTTATGCTTTTTTTTCTTTTTCTTTTTTGCAGGTGTTAGACGACCACGTTTGAGTAGGTTTTATTTTGAACGAGTCCAAAAGGCTCGTCTATACATTGGTAGGACTTTTCATTCTTTGGTAAGTCTTCAACGTCTTGCCACCTGGGGGTTAGATCCTGAGCCATCTGCAGAAGTTATTGCTCACGAGCTTACTACCCGTAGACGTAAGTCTTATCTCCCCTTTTTCCTCCCTTTTTATTTATTTATTTATTTTTTTGCACTTCTTGAGTGATTAATGTCCTTTTTTCCAAGGATGGCAACCATGAAAAAGAATAAAGGCAAGGAAGTGGTGGACGAGGCAATTAGGCAGGGGGTCCAATCCCAGCCTTTTCCAGCCATTGGTGACAAAAGAAAAAACTTATCTAAAACAATTGACTTGGAAAACCTTCCAAGTCGTCGTAAGGAGAAGAGGGCTAAGCACAGGTCATCCAAGCCTAGAGTGGTCAAGCCCAACCTTCATGTCCTTCCTACCTAGCAACCCTCTGTCCAAATTCATGATATGGATTTCGAGCCTAGAGATCCTCCGTTTATGGATACTCCGTCCAAAGCCAAGGGGCTTGCCTCATCTCAACCTTCTCGACGAGTTCCTTAAAATCTTATTGAAAATGAAGACCTAGCCTGGGAGAGGTTCGAGAAGGTTGTGACCGATTAAGACATGGCGGTATGCTATGACATGTCTTTGAAGGAGTTCGAGCACTCTGGTGTTCATGACCTTTTTAAGGTATGTAAACTTTTTTATCTCATCTTGTCAATAATATAGACATATGTATTTTGTCTAACAAAATTCTTATTTGTATATGCAATGTCTAAGTTCATCGCCGTGTCCAGGCATGCAACGAAGATGGACAAGACAAGGATTCTATTGGAGACGAGGATCCAAGAAGTCAAGGATGAGTGCAAGAGGTGGGCTGAGGTGGCGGCTAAGGCCAAAGACGATGCCTAAGAGCTGCAAAACTTGGTTGAAGAGCTGAGGACCAATGCTGTAGAGAAGGATACTTGTCTTGATCACCTCAAAAAGAGGAATGGCGAGTTGAGTACCCTTCTTAAAAAAGCAAAGAGAGATGCGGTTGCGGAGTTCAAGGCATCCAAGGAATTCACTGACTTGATGGACACCAACTATACAGTCGGCTTTGAGGATTTCAGGATGGACACTATGGAAAATTTCCCTGAGGTTGACTTTAGCTCCATTAAACTCAACCTTGGGGGTGCTGCTACAAGCCCCCTTCTCCAGACGAGCTTAGAAGATATCAATATAGAGGATGATGCCACCACCCAGCCAGCTCAGGATGACCCCAATGTTAATGCCCCTCTTTCATGAAGACGAGATCTTGATATTTAGTTTATCCTTTTTTTTTCTTTTCTTTTCATTTGGTCCTTTGTTTTGGACCATTCAAAGTTATTTAAGTACATTTAACTTGTCCATAGTTTTTTTGGACGAGCCTCTAAACAATATCTTTTTAAGCTTTACTTATAAGAGTTTTTGGACGATGGTCATCTACCCTTCTCTAAAATTTTATGAATGCATGTTTCCATTGCTTTTTATTTACTATTAAACATGTTGTTATATGGACGAAATTTATTATTTTTCACCATCCATAATGTTGATTTCAAGCATGGCCTTGGTTATGACAGGAATTACCTCATGTTTAACATCTTTTACCATTTTTCAAACCAAGTATAACTCGTCTTAAGAATGGTACTAGTTATTATTTTCATCCATAGGATTCTTAAGGTGTTTAGTTTTTACTCATCCAGAGTTTGGGTTGTTTTAGCTAATTGTCTGTCCATGAACTTTGAATATTCTCGTGCACACATTTCCTTGTCTGTGGGTTGAACGGGTGTGCTTCAGGCTTTGTCTCATCCAACGTTTAGACGAATGTGCCTTAAGTCTCATTGCTTTATCCTTTTAAGGAAAGCTTATAGATGTTATATCTCTGCGTCCAGAGATTTTTGCTTGTCTTAGGCCTTAGCCTTCTCATGGGTGAATTCGTGGAAGTTAGTTTTATGCATTATATACATTGAAAATCCAAACATCATATTTATGATATAAACTTCATCCACAAGTATGGCACATGCTTAGTAGCTAGTGCCTTTTAGGAAATTATAAATACAAACACGGTCCATGACCTCGTCCATAATCCATAACACATAGTTTTAAAAACTACTACACTCTTTAGGAGTTAAAACACAACATATAATGCTAACAACATGTGTACAAGTAACAAAAAGCATGGCTCGTCCAGAGTGACAAGTGAACATTTTAGGTGATCTCGTCCAAGACAACGCTCGTCTAGGCCGACATCTTACTGATAATACTTTATTAGGTGTTCAATATTCCAAGGGTGCTCCAACTTTCTTCCGTCTAGAGCTTCTAAGTAATACGATCCTTGTCTTTTACAGTTGATAACCTTGTAGGGTTCTTCCCAATTAGGCTCCAATTTCCCATGAGCTGGGTTCCTTGTCGCCAAAGAGACCCTTTTCAAGATGAGGTCTCCTATGTTGAAACGCTTGGGTCTTACTATTTCATCATATTGTTTGGCCATGAGGTTTTTGTACCTTGTTGTCCTTTGTTTTGCGTCCATCCTTACCTTATTTATTAGATCAAGGTTAAGGCGAAGTTGCTCTTCGTTGTCCTTGTCTTGGTATTTCATCACCCTGTGATTGGCCTTGTGTACTTCTGCAGGTATTACTGCTTCACTTCCATAGGCTAGCTTGAAAGGAGTTTCCCCTGTGGGGGGTTCTCACTGTCGTCTTGTAGGCCCACAGAACACCTAATAGCTCATCCAGCCATACTCCCTTTGCCTCCTCAAGCCGAGTTTTAATGATTTTCAACAAGGATCGGTTTGCCACTTCTGCTTAACCATTTGCTTGCGGGTGGGTGGGTGAGGAATAATGAATCTGAATTCCATAGTGTTCGCAAAATCTCTGAAATTTGTGTTATCAAATTGTCGTCCATTGTCTGATATTAATACCCTAGGCACCCCAAACCTGCATACAAGTTTCTTCCAGACAAAGTTCTTGACATTTTGCTGTGTGATCTTTGTCAGGGGTTTCACTTCCACCAACTTGGTGAAATAGTCTATCCCTACTACTAAAAATTTCATCTACCTGGTTCCAAGTGGAAAAGGACCGAAGATATCCAATCCCCATTGTGCAAAGGGCCACGGGGCTATCATTGGGGTGAGATACTCTGACGGCTGCCTGAGAATATTACTGAAGCATTGACATTAATCACATACCTTGATGTAAACTTTTGCATTTGCTTGAATGGTTGGCCAATAATAACTTGCACGGACGACTTTATGGACTAGTGCCTTTGCTCCTAAGTGGTTTCCACTTACCTCTTCATAAATTTCCCTCAAAACATAGTTTGCCTCATCTGGGGCCAAGTATCCTAGATAAGGCTGAGAAAAACCTCTTTTATACAGCACCTTGTCTATAAGGACGTATCTGGCTGATTTGATTCTCAACTTTCTAGCCTCGTCTCTCTCTTCTAAAAGCCTTCCATCCTATAGGTAAGCCATTATTGGGGCCATCCAACTTTCTTCTTCTTCTTCTTCTATCTGTTGTACCTTTGGAAGATCTATGCTTAGCATATACTAAATTTCATCAAACTCGTCCACTGAGTCATTCGTTGAGGCTTCTTTCGCTAAGGTGTCTGCTTTTATGTTTTCTTCTCTTGAGACTTGAATAAAACTAGATTCTTTAAATCTTTTCACAAGGCGTCTTACCTTATTAAGATACTTATTCATCCGCTCTTCCTTTGCTTCATACGTTCCATTCACTTGACCTATAACCAACTGAGAGTCTCAATGGATGAGTAGTGATTCTACCCCTAAAAACTTTGCCAACTCTAGCCCTTTAAGAAGGGATTTATACTCCACTTCATTATTGGTTGCTGAATATTGTAGGCAAACTTTGTACTTCAACTTGTCTCCTTTTGGGGACTGCAAAACAACTTCTATCCCTCCTGTATGTAATGTAGACGATCGATCCACATGGACAATACATCTCTAAGCTTTGGTCAGCTCGTCTAACTCTCCTTGACTTGGAGTGAACTCCACAATGAAATTTGCCAACACTTGTGCTTTTATCGTGCTTCTTGGTTGGTATCTGACATCGAACTCACTAAGTTCTATGGCCCATTGGACTAGTCATCCTACGACCTCCAACTTGTTTATTACCTTCTTTAATAGATGATCTGTCAAGACATTAATCACATGAGCTTGAAAATAATGTCTTAACTTCCTTGAAGCTATAACCAAAGAAAATGCTAGTTTTTCCATCATAAGATATCGTCATTCCACCCCTCTCAGTGCTCGGCTTGTATAGTAGACTAACTTTTGTACCTTTCCTTCTTCCCTGATCAACATTGAGCTCACTACATGTAGGGACACTGCCAAATACAAATATAATTCTTCACCAAGTACAGATAAGCTTAACAGAAGAGCTGTAGTGAGGTGGGTCTTAAGGTCTTGGAAGGCTTTCTGACACTCGTCCGTCCATTCAAATGTCTTCTTAAGAATCTTGAAAAATGGTAAACATTTATTAATAGCTTTAGAGACAAGCCTATTAAGGGCAGCAACTTGCCTAGTGAGAGATTGGACTTCTTTAATATTCCTCGATGGCTTCATATCCAGGATTACTTGAATTTTGTCGGGATTCGCTTCAATTAACCCAAGGAATTTTCCCAACGAAACTCTGAAAGCGCACTTGCTCGGATTCAATTTCATGTTATACTGTCAAAGTGTAAGGTTTCTTGGAGGTCGTCCAAATGCTTTTACTCGTCCAAGGTCTTTACTAGCATATCATCCACATAAACCTCCACATTCCGTCCTATCTGCGGGTGAAACATGTAATTAACCAACCTCTGATAAGTTGCCCCCGCGTTCTTTAAACCAAAAGGCATCACCTTATAACAAAACAAACCTTGACTAGTGATAAAGGACGTTTTTTCTTGATCTGACTTGTCCATTTTTATCTGATTATACCCTCAGAAAGCGTCCATGAAGCTTAACAATTGATGACCTGTAGTTGAGTCCACCAACTGATCAATGCGTGGCAAAGGATAACTGTCCTTAGGGCAAGCTTTATTCAAATTAGTGAAGTCTACACACATTCTCCACTTGCCATTTGCCTTCTTGTCCATCACCACATTAGCTAACCAATCCGAGTAATAGACTTCCCGAATAAATTGCGCTGTGGTTAACTTCTAAACCTCTTCCTTAATAGCATTGTCTCTCTCAGGAGCAAAGACCCTTGTCTTCTGACGAACAGGCTTGGAAAACGAGCTGATGAGTGATAACACTTGGGTCAATTTTAGGCATGTCTTCATGAATCCATGCAAAAACATCGATACTCTTCCTAAAGAATTGGACGAGGTCTTGCTTCATCTTTTCCTTCATACTTGTTCCAATTCTAGTAAACTTCTCTGGATTATTCTCGTCCAAAGGAATGTCTTCCAACACTTCGGTGGGCTCTGCAACAACTCTTCTCTCCTCAATGCTCATTATTTGAACTCGCTCGTCCATGGCCAATATGGCTAAATAACATTCTCTCACTGCTAACTGATCTCCTTGCGCTTGCCCTATCATTTACTCTTTAAGGAACTTAACTGACAGGTGGTAGGTAGACGTTACTACCTTCCAACTATTCAAAGTTGGTCTCCCAATGATAGCATTGTATGATGATGAATAGTCTACCATAAGAAATTTTACTTCTTTGGTTATCTGTTGCGTATTTGCTCTTACCACCATAGGCAACGTAATAGTACCCACGAGTTGTACGTTTATACCTCCAAATCCCACCAAGGGTGAGCTAACTAGACGAAGTTAATCTTATCCAAGCCTCATTTGCTGGAAAGCAGGGCAGTACAAGATGTCTGCTGAACTACCATTGTCCATTAACACCCTTCTGGTCGAATAATCAGCAATAACCAAAGTAATGACGATCGCGTCGTCATGTGGGTGGTGAACCCTTTCAGCATCCTCGTCAGTGAATTTAATGGCATGTTCTTCAGTTTCCCTTGTCTTTAGAGATCATCTTGAGAGTTAGATGTTTTGCACTACCTTTAGGTACGTCTTCCTTGACTTGGAAGATTACCGTGCCGAGGTCCCTCCTATGATAACTCTTATTTCTCCAAGTCAGGCTCGTGACGACTCTTCTAACTTTGCCTTCATCTTCTCATCGATCTCGTCCAAGGAAATTTATTAACTTCCCCTGCCTAATAATATTTTCTATCTGCTGTTTCAAATCGAAACACTCGTCTGTATCCTGCTCATGGTCTCTGTGGAAGCGACAATACTTGTTCCTATTGCGCTTATTGGGGTCTCCCTTCATTTTTTCCATCCACTTCAAGGAAGGATCGTCCTTGATTTGCATAAGCACTTGTTCAAGCGGCATGTTTAAGGGTGTATATTGCTAACTCTGTGCTGAAGAGTCTGCTTTCTTGTTGTCTCGATCTTTCTTCTCACTCATCCGTGCCTTCTTCAAATAAGGACCTTGTTCAGGATGGCATGGGAGATCTGCTTCCATACGTTCAGCTCTCTTCCTTTTCTTAGCTATAATTACGTCTTCTGCATTCATGAAGTTTTGGGCTGAATGGACGAGTTCAGCCATGGTTTGAGGCTCTTGCTCATAAAGCTTACGAATGATTAAATTAGAATTGACTCCATTATGGAAGGCTACCAATAACAACTTGTTGTCCATCTCATCCATTGCTAGGGCTTCCTTATTAAAATGAGTAATGAAGGACCGTAAACTTTCATTTTCCCCTTATTCTATGGTTAGCAGGCTAGACAAGGAACGCTTGTGCCTTTGTCCTCCGATGAAGTTGTTGGCAAATAGCTTACTCAATTCTTCGAAGGAACTCACGATATTCGGAGGTATCTTACTGAACCATACTCATGCTGGTCCTTTGAAGGTAGTAGGGAAGGCCCTGCACATAATCTTGTCCAGAACCCTTTGAAGATGTATCGTAGTCTTGAAAGTAGCAATATGATCGAAAGGATCACGCATTCGTCATACGAGTCCAAGGAAGGCATCTTGAACTTCAAAGGCAAAGGGTGATCGTTGATGGAAGCCGTGAAAGGGAAGTTTTTTTGATGAACTAAATCCTCTACGAGATTCGCTCTTCTCATGTTCTCCCTCATCTCGTCTATAACCTTCCTCATCTGGTCCATCTCACTTTCCAAGTATGGCACCCTTCGTGAAGCAGTATCCCTTGACTGGCTTTCAAGCTCAACATTTCCTCTATCTTCTTGATTTTTGGCTTGTCCTTCTTCGTACCTTTCATAGTGCTGCCTCCGTAGATTAATCTCTCTGGTCAACTCTTGATTCTGATGGGTTAATTCCGCCATGGTGGCTGCCATGGGTTGTACATGTTGGACGGAAGACGGTTGCGTGACAGACGCTGACTGTCGATCATGATGGGGATTGCTAGAGGCATCCCTACTCTCCTGGTGTCCTGGACTCGTGGCCCTTGATCTTGTCCGAACCATGCAGCCTTTTGTCAGAGAAAGATAAACTACAGAACACGAAATTAATCTTTCCCATAGATGATGCTAACTGATGATGCACAGGAAATCAGTAGGCTAAATGCTCCAGGCATTAATGATCTAGTAGTCACTTGAAAGGCCTGAAAAGAAAACACACAATCAAAGGTGACCGGTGTGGATTAGCCAAGAACCCTCTGATGCTTAAGTTAGTTTCTCTCTCAAATTCTGGAGTTCCAACTTTTTAGGAAATGTTTCAGAGTTATCTTTTCTTGTCGTGAATGAGTGTTTATATAGTGCACACTAGAAGCGATTACTTGTTTAGTAAATTCTCCTATCTTTGAGGAGGTCAAAGGATTCGGGGTTAACTTCCACAACCTCCTTGGAAGTTAGATTATTTGATCTTATTTTCCATAACTGTTTTTGGAAGTATTTAGTAAGAACTTGTAACAATGAACTTCGATTTTTACTTATGCTTTGGGACAAAAACATGTGGTTCACTTCATTAACTTGGGTAGAGCAACATGCTTGGAATCTTCGTCTAGGGTCGTCCAAGCACCTTTGTTGATGGACGACCTTTTCATAGACGACTATTCTATAAAGTGCCCGTTCTTCCATGCACGACCATTATGGACGAGCTTGGAGTTGGCTTATTTCATAGTACACCATCAAAAACCATAAAGGTAGTCTTAGTGAAAAAAAAAAAAGCAATTTTACAAAAAAGTGTTGAATTGGTTGTGGTTCTAGAGTTTTTCATTTTACAAATGTATTATTTTTCATTTTTCACGCTTCAAAATGCAATTAATTTCATAAAATGAAACCGAGAAAAAGTGGGGAGAAAATGGAGCTAAAGAAAGAAAATCTAATGAATCTCAATTTTTTTTTGATAAACTAGTGAATCTCAATTATGTACCACATGATCCTTCCTATGGTCCCACGGGAAGTAGTCACTGTAAAAGGGATTCTAATGTCTACTTTAGAAAGCAACCTATGTGTTTATAATAAAATAAGTGTGCAATTATTCTCCTTATTTTTTAATTATCTTTTTCACCAAGGTGATTTTCTTTTATTCTTCCACCTCTTGTTTTTTTTAATATTTTTTTTTGCAATGTAATGACATATCTTATTTAATTATACTTACCCAAGTATAAAATTCATTACTCATGGTCATAGAGTCTGTTTGTTAGGCAGGGTAATTATTTAATACTTTATAAAAACAATACTTTAGCCTCTCACAAAAGTAAATTCTTTGTAGAGCACCCACAGCAAATGTGGGATATGTGCCAAATGCTAAATATTTGGCACATATCCCACACCAAACCAAGTTTGACCCCATTTATCAGATGTTCTAAATGCCATATTTTTTGCAACATGCTACAGTACAATCACAAATTTGCAACGGTACAGTAAGCTGTGGCATATGAATTTATTAATTTTTTATTCCTCTTTCACTCTTATATCTCTTTCATCTTCTCCTTCAGCTATTCAGTATTCACCGCCTCCATCTCCATCTCCACTCTCCCATTCTTTTTCTTCTTCCCTCTTCCCTCTTCCCTGTTACTCTATTCTCTTCCCATTCATGAATATGAGCCACCACCGATTTCCTCTCTACCATCACTGATTTATATCCTTCACTGGTTTTTTTTTCCCTTTTGTTCGCACTTTCCTCTCTGTTCTATTGGCGTGGGTCTGGTTGTGGGTCTGGGTTGTGGTTGTGATTTTCGATTGTGGGTCTGGTTGTGGGTCTAGTTGTGATTTTCGGTTGTGATCAGCGTGGGAGTAGTCTCTGGGTTGTCGTCTCTCCACTCTGTTCTATATCCTAGTGAACTGACCGAGCCCTTGTCTCATCAAAGAGTAGGCTCTTTGAATCAATTCTTGGCGCAATAACTTTGTGAGTGGACTTCCAGTTTCGTGAAAGAGGCCCTAGTGAAATCTGTGCACGAGAATCACGACATGAATAGCTCCAATCAGGAACACAAGCATTAACCCGTGAAATTCACTGGCAACTGTAAGACACATCCAGTTTTCATTTTGTATTTTTCTCTCACTTTTGATAAGGATTCAATCAAATGGACCACAAATATATGTTTTCATTGTTTCTCTCTAAATTTGGTTACCTGGGTAGTTCTTAGATCTTGTCATCAATTCATTTTGTGTAAAAAGTTATGAACCTTTTTTGGCTTTAAATAATTCCACAATTTTTTTTTTAATTTTTAATTTTGTACGTTCTTCAATGATGCTCTATTTGTTTGTTGAGCAAGTGATGGAATATGAGAAATTTGAACTGGTTTTTGTATAAAGACTTCACAATTTTGTTGTTAGTCCCGTGTAGTTTCTATGACTAGAAAATGGTGCAAGTAGTTGTGGATTGAGTGGTAGCATTGTGGATCAAAAAAATATTACCGTTGAACAAAAAATAAAGAAAGAATAAAATAAGAATTAAAAATAATTAAGAAATAATATTTAAATGAAGTGGTAAAAATATAGAATATCTGATAAATAGGATATTGTAAAATAATATGGTAAAATAATAAAGTAAGTTTTTGGTGTGACAAAATGACATAATTTTTGCAATGACTACTACGGATGCTCTAAGATGATCTACTGCTCATGAAAGGTTGTACAATTTTTAACCTTATTTTTACCCGATAAATAAAATAAATTAATAGATACAAGTTCTAACTACAATGAATTTTTTTTTTTGGATAAACACTACAATGAGGGTTGTTTTTGTCATTTAGACAAATTCAATGGCAGTATCGTAATACAAAAAAGCAGTTTACGCGAAAAGCATCAAAAGTAAGTGAGTGGGCATTATAGTAATTTAATAAAATATCATTACTGACATAAGAATCCTCAACTTTTGCTACTACTGCGTTCGAAACGAAGCCTTTATAAACGGAAGTGTGTTCTGTTCGTTAAAGCAAAACCAGAACCATAACCAAAACCAAAGACATAGTGAGAGAGAGTGTGTGTTTTTTATTTGTGTATTTTAGAGAGAGAAAGTGAAAGCAAGGAATCCCAGTTAGCTAAGCTAAAGCTAAACTCAAGGGTAAGTTTACAGAGTAATATAAATTTCTCATATTTGTTTTGGTATCTGGGCAAGTTTTGGTTTTTTAAATTTCTTTGACCATTTAGGGGTGTTTGGTACCTGCACTAACATGTGTTTTGTTGTTTGAAATCATACGTTGAAATACGTATGAGTGAAAAAATGTATGAAAATTCGTGTAAGGTTGCCATGAGTTTGAGTTGGTGTACCAGATGGGCCTTAGTTTCCTGTCAATTTTTCTTAGTTAATTTCATAGTATTTTTTTGGGTGTTGAGAAATGGGTTTTGTCTAGGAATGATCCTTCAAGGAAGGAATTTGATAAAATGGTATTTTTTTTCAAACATACATTTGACTTGTAATTTTTTTTTTTTTTTTTTGGTGACTTTTTGATCGTTTCAATCTTTTTAGCTATAAAAAAGAAACTTTTTTTTTTGTTGGTGATGAGGAGGTTGATTTTGTCAAAGATTTAGCTTTGAGAAGTTAAATTTAAAAATTGGGTAAATGTAAGGATCACTTTTGGTTTGAAAAATGGTGAATTTTTCTCTGATTGTTGAAAGGTGTTTTTTTTTTTTTGGTCTGTAAGAGTTTGGTTTAAGGATTTGTTTCGAAGTATGGATTTCTTTTCCTTTTCAATCTGGTATGTGATTTTGTATGTATGAAAGAACTGAAATTAAAGTAAAGTAGAGGATTCAACCTGAAAGATGGTTTTTAGCTTGTAGTTCAGAAGCACCTTTTGCCATTGGCGTTCCACCAGCTTATTGAACCATTAAGTTCAGAATCAAACTTTCGGTAAAATGTTTGGGACTTACGTCCAAGCAAGTTAGGGAGCTGGTTTTAAAATATTGCTGGATAAAAAAAATGGTGCTTTTTAAAGAAAGTTTGAAAATTGTAAATTGAATATGTCAGAACAAGTGAAATAGAAGTCAAATTGAACATGTCCCCAACTCATTGTATAGGAATTTGAAGTTCTTATTGTCAATCTGTTTTTTATTGTATGATATATGACAGTAGTTGATTACCTCAGCTGAATTTTGTGATAGATTTGGTGCAGAAATAGGCAAATAGATCTCAGTTTCTTCTTTAAATTCAGTCTCATGTCTCCTTTTTTTTATTATCTTATTTTCAGATTGCGGATTGTGGAGCCTATAATAGGAAGTTAAACTTCTTCTTCCTCTTTATCCCCTTCAGATTGAGAATAGATAAATGGGTTCATTGTCAGAACCAACACCTGAGAGCAACTATAGCAAGCCCCCTGGAATCAGATTCTTGGAGTACATCAAGGGAACCAAACTTTCCTACAAAACCCACCAAGCAATTGTTTTGATTGTAACATTTTTAGCATATGCAAGTTACCATGCCACTAGAAAAACCACAAGCATTGTTAAGAGTACCCTTGATCCAGAATCATCATATGTGGGATTGAAGTTCACCCCATGGAGGACATCTTACCTGAGGAACCAGCTAAACTTTCATGGAAAGCTGGGGATGGCTGGGCTCCATTTAAGGACCAGATGGTACAGCATTGCTTGGAGAACTCGACGTTGCTTTCTTGGGGTTTATGCTCTGGGAATGTACTTCTCAGGTCAATTGGGTGATAGATTGGATTTAAGGATCTTCTTAACTGTGGGAATGGTGGGAACCGGTTTGTTTACTTCACTCTTTGGTGTTGGATATTTTGGAAACATTCATTCTTTTTGGTATTTGGTAGTTCAAATGGTTGCTGGTTTGTTCCAATCAACTGGATGGCCTTCAGTGGTTGCAGTGGTTGGTAACTGGTTTGGGAAGAGCAAGAGAGGGCTAATTATGGGTATATGGAATGCTCACACTTCCATTGGAAACATGACAGGTTCTTTGATTGCGTCTGCTCTATTGAGCTATGGATGGGGTTGGTCCTTTGTTGTGCCTGGTCTCATGATTGTATTCATTGGCTTGGTGGTTTTTCTTATATTGCCTGTTAATCCTGAGTCTGTTGGAACTGATAAAGAAAATGATGAATTGCATTCTCCTAAGAAAATTGGCGAGGGAGTAACAGAACCTTTGTTAAATTCAGAGACAGTGGTTAAGGAGAAAGCTGTGGGGTTCATAACAGCATGGAAAATTCCAGGAGTTGCTCCTTTTGCTCTTTGCCTTTTCTTTGCCAAATTGGTTGCTTATACATTTCTCTACTGGCTTCCATTCTACACTACCCACACAGGTATATTAGCTTTTTTGCTTTTTTGTTCCTATGATTTGGTTAAATTTGCGTTCATTTTTAGTTGCAGCTATAAGATGGTAAAAAAGAGATGAGAAAGGATATTATGAGTTACTGGACTAAATGAGTCTTCTATGAATTAGCTTGAACACACGATTCTCATAGTTTTAAATCTCAACTATACTCAATAACTTCGTGACAAGTTATTGGACTAAATGAGTCTTCTATGAATTAGCTTAGACACTTGTCTCTCCTAGTTTTGAATCTCAACCATAGCCAACAACTTCTTCACAAAATTTGTTATTGGCATCCAAAGTAACGCCTTGATCAATTCTCATTTCTGTTTTTTCATTTTGCAGCTATTGATGGAAAGTATTTATCTAGCACCACAGCTGGAAACTTGTCTACATTGTTTGATGTTGGTGGTGTGCTTGGAGGAATCCTAGCTGGTCACATTTCTGATCGCTTAGGTGCCAGAGCCATAACAGCTGCAAGTTTCATGTACTGTGCTATTCCTGCTCTCTTCTTCTATCGAAGCTATGGACATGTTTCCTTGACTGTAAATATCATTCTCATGTTCATCACCGGCATGTTTGTTAATGGGCCATATGCTCTTATAACAACAGCAGTTTCAGCTGACTTGGGAACCCATAGTTCACTGGAAGGGAACTCCCGGGCACTGGCAACTGTAACGGCAATTATAGATGGCACGGGCTCTGTTGGGGCTGCGATAGGGCCTTTAATAACAGGTTATATTTCCTCTACAAGCTGGAGTGCAGTTTTCACAATGTTGATGGCAGCAGCTCTAATTGCAGGGCTGCTTCTAACTAGACTAGTTGTGGCCGAGGTGGCTGCAAAGATAGAGGAATCAAGATCACAAGGGGGGTCTGCATCAAGATTTCCAGTACAAGCACTTGAAGTGTGAGTTTTTGGAGGGCTTATAGTGCTACTACTTGTGTTGTACATGTGTGACTTATACATAAGCTCCAGTTCACAGCCTCTGGTGAGTCTGGTCACTATATTGAAATGAGGATCCGTGTGTTATGGTTAAAGAGAGTAGAGGATATTTTTTAACCTTCTCCATCATTTGGTTTGGTGGGGGTCCAAAATGTGGAGAGTTGAGGCATCCATTGTACATTATTTGTATCACTATCAAATAAATCATATATATATATAGCATCATCCAGAAGGATGACCAATTACAATCTGTACCATTTTCTCTCAACGGGTTTGCCTTGTTTAGAGCTGCATCTTTTGAACAACTTATGTTCAATAGTGTTTGTGCTTGGCTTCTTTACTTGGTTTCAGTCACTAGGGGAGTTAGATTCATCTCAATTTTCAGGGAAGATGCTACAGTATAGAACAGGGTAGGCTAATTGGCTTTGTTGCTCTAGTGAATTGAGCTCATAAGTTGAATTGTAATCAAGAATGTGAATTTCAGTTGTTTGTCATCAAAATCCTTTGTATCCAGTACAAACACAAATATTTACAGATCCAGAGAGACTAAAAAAGTTGACACCAAGTGTTCTGGCTTGGGAGTTGAGATATAAAAAGAAGTGCCTAAAATGATGATGCACTTCCTTTCCCACTAGACAAAGGTCTGAAAAGAATTCCCGCCTCATTTATCAGTCTAAAAAAGGTGCAACAACTTTAGCCCTTGAAAGTAAAAAATGGTCCCCACATAAGGTTACATGCTTCAAGATCAGGTGACCAAAAAGTATTAGGACGTTTGTGAGCCCAACAATGGCACTGACTCGTGTAACATGTGCAAAGATCATAATCCATTCTTGTTTTTTTCTCAATTAAAAAAATTCAATGCTTTGTAGTTTATACCTATGGAGGGAGGTCAAAGAAAGTTGAAGAAGTGGGACCAAAGAACATAGAATCAGTTTGGAACGTTGTATGAACAATAATTTTTGTTGTTTAAATCACACAACATATATTTTTATAATATTTTTTCATTTACACATATTTTCACAATACTTTAACATTATTACTATAACAACGTTATCAAAAGAGCCCGTAAATAGCACCACAAAACATCCCCCGCCACTTTCTCAAATCCACACTTGATGATAACTCTTTATCATTAGACGAAGACACCAATCGGTTTTTGACGTGAGCAGGGATTAAATTCTAGATTTCTTATTCAACCGTCAGAGACATTACCAGTTGAGCTAATCGGAACCTATAATACATAAATAAATAAACTAACAAGCATTAAAAAAAAAAAATTTAATCCAAACTCACCTATTGTAATGCAGTTGTGTTATGGCTAATGCAACATCTTCACTAAAGAAGCCCAGGATGGAAAAACTAGTAGCTATTCTATTTGAATAGAGAATACCATGTGTTTTCTTTTGGATAAGGAAGTTTTTTTACTTTTTTATTCTTTTCACCAAAACAATTTGCACCATGGATTATTCATGATAGGTAATTGAGTGCCTCTTACCAGACGGTTCTGTAGGTCAAAAGTAGAAAGTTTGGTGGGGATTTTTTTTTTTTTCTT
>NW_027069992.1:377045-486277 GCF_002906115.3 Quercus suber
GACGTCCTCGGACGGCTTCGCAACGTCCTAGGCATGCATGGCAACGTCCTAGGCATGCTTGGCAACGTCCTCGGACGGTGTCCTAGGAGTCCCACATCGAAGGAAAACCCCCCCACTTGCTACCTTATAAGCTGTGAAGCGAAGGGAGTAGTGTACCATCGGCTTAGTTATTCGAATAACTAAGCCGATGGTACACTACTCCCTTCGCTTCACAGCTTATAAGGTAGCAAGTGGGGGGGTTTTCCTTCGATGTGGGACTCCTAGGACACCGTCCGAGGACGTTGCCAAGCATGCCTAGGACGTTGCCATGCATGCCTAGGACGTTGCGAAGCCGTCCGAGGACGTCCTAGGACGTTGAAGGATATGCCGAGGATGTGGTGTAAAAGGTTACAAGACAAAAAGCCCTTGGCCCGAAGATCCGTACATCCTAGGTACTCACAGTTTATATTAATGTAATAACTACATAACTTTGGATTATAATATAATCTTTTAGACACATGACATCAAAAGCAGATTTGATGAGGGATAAATATTAAATGGGCCATGCTAAGGAGTGTTCTAAGGGCATTGGTTAACAATCTAGTTAAAGAAAGTTTTTATGAAAAAAAAAAAAAAAAAATTAATATTTTGATATTTTTTTCATTTCTCATAAAAATAACATCAAAACTTTCTTAAAATGAATTATTAATCAATACTCTAAGGCTACTCATTAGTATTTCCCATATTAAATAAACCAAACTCTATAAAAACAAAACTAAAACAAAACTCTTGGTACGAGAACGAGTATGTCTGTTGTTCACGTTTCTATTATTTTGTGACTTTGTGTGGTGACTGGTGAGGGACTATATAGTTTTCTGTGCTATTACCAATCCCAATTGATCTCTATCTAAAACTCACGCGGGCTTGAAGAACAAAGAACAATGTGTTGTCAGAAATTCAAGACTATTTTTTCTCTCTTTCCCCTCTAGCACATTTGATAATTTGTGTTTCCATGTGTGCTTAAGCTAATTGGATTAGCATTAGGCACATTTCCTCCTGTCATTTATTTTTTTTAGTTGACAAAGGAAGCAAAGGAATCCATTATTTTCAGTAGTAACATTATGAATGCATTTCAAATCAATTAAAATTTTGGAAATTTTGCTCTTAGGGAGTCTCATACGTAAGTTTGAAAGTGGATTAAGTTGGGTGTTTGAGAAAATATATAATAAAAAAATAGAAAGAAGAATGTGGCCAACACTTGAGAATTATGATGGGGATCATGCTAATCAATTCTGAATTAGATGACAAATATTTAGGTTAGGTGAATGTTCTTGCTTATCCATGACAAGGCTAGTGTTAGTATTGGTTTGTCATGACTTTCACGGTTTAAGGGCAACAAAAAATTTTCGTAACTGTTGATGCAACTTATTGGGATTAACATATAATCAAAACGGTGTTACTGATCGGCTAATGTGAATGAAACATTACTGTAGGGACCAGATTTGGGACACTTCTTCAGATTAAGAGAGTGGACCCAAGCTCAGCTTGCCTTCAATAAATTTATAGAGAGTGAGTTCAAGAACTAGACTCTAGTAAGGGGTACAACTGTCCTGCATGGTTGCATGTGGATTTATCAACTTAAACATGGATTGGGATGCACAATGATGCTCCTCGAACTGGTCTTCCGAGGCTTGATGTTCTTATTACTTCTTTTAAGATCGATTACAAAGGTTCAGAGGGCACAGGTCACTACAGAACTTCTTAATGCTGATCTCCTGTCCCCCTTTCAGGAGAGACTCCTTACATTATATACCTCTCTAAACTGATCCTAACCCTCCATTTGTTGATTAGTCAGGCCACCATTTGAAAGCCTGTCCCATCAGCCGCATCCCCATTCCTCCAGTGGGTTGCAGCACCTAAGGCAGCACTGTTCAGGAGTCCTGTCCTCATTAATGCGGCCAGGACGTTAGTTGAGGGCATTCAATGCAGAGATGATAGCTCGCCTAAGGCTTGCTCCTTCGCCGTGCTCCCGTCGCCGACGCGTGGCACTGGACCCTCTCCTCCTCGGATATTAAAGAAGACTCCTCTTTGGTGGGGTGGTGCTCGTGTTCTTCTGAGGTCTCGGATGCCCGAAGACGGGGCCATCCTCGGATATGTTCCTCGGGGGCCGGTCCTCGCGCTTTCATCCTCGGACCCCTCATGCATCCTCAGCGTGGGCCCCTGGGCCTTGCTTGGAGTGGGCTAAGGCTGCCTGATTTCCTGGCCCCACAATAGCCCCTCAAAATCTTGCTGCACGCATCCTCAGGCGGGGAGAAGGATTTTGACATCCTCGGGCGTGCTCCGTGCCAAGTCGAGCCTTACTCCCCATCAGCACTGGGGTCTATTCATATGCCCAAGGCGCGTTGCTGACGTTTCGGAGAGCATAACGTGTCCATCATTAAATTCAGGCGGCTCTGTGCTCCCCACGTCTAACGAGACGTTACCAATCCAACGGTGGAGGTTTGTCTCGCATTTATAGGCGGGAAAACCCGCATGGCTCTTCGATTTGGGGTATAAATACCCATTCGAACTGCTTCTTCCTGTTTCTTATTTGCAATCAAGAATTCTCGTACGTCCTTCCTGAGTTCAGCCACACTCTCACTTACATCTCCAGCACTAAAAGCCTGTCCGAGGAGCTCATTCTCTTTCCAGTAAGTCGCTCTATCCCTCTCTGAGCTCTCTTCCTCTTTACCCCTTCTTCTCCTTCACCTGTTCTTTCTTAGTTCCTTTAGGCGTCAATTGGGATGGGTAGGTTTAAGAAATACGTCTACAACGAGGAGGCGATGGAGAAATTCATCGCCGACTATGAGATTCCTAGCAATGTAGGTCTGAGATACTGTGAAGATGGGGATTGGCTCTTACAAAGACAGGAGGGCGAAGTGGTAATTCCCATTGTCGCCTTCCTCGAAGGGGGGATGAGGATCCCCATGGGGCCAGTGATGAGGGACTACCTCACGCACTTCCGGTTGGCCTCCACCCAGTGTGCAATAAATGTCTTTAGGATTTTGGGCTATGTGGACGCCCTGAATGAGAAGATGGGCTAAGGTTGACCTACCATGATGTAAACTGGTGCTACAACCTTCAGCTCCTTAAGGGCAATTCCTATTACCTGAAGACGAGGGATGACAGGGTATGGCTCATCCAGTGCCTCCCTGAATCCAGCAAGGGGCTGAACGAGGATTTTCTCATCGTGTCCGGGGAGTGGCACGATGGCCTTCACTGCCCAACAACGGAGGGAATACCAGGTGGGGCAGTGTGAGTAGAAGGGGTTTCAAGTTCTCATCTTTTTCCTTCTCCTTTTTTTTTTTTTTTTTATACTAATGTGGCGGCGTTTTCTCCTTGCAGACCCACACGCTTTTGAGCGCCACTTCCACCTGGTCAACCGGGAGGATTTGCAGAAGGTGCTGAGGGTATCAATTTTATAAACGAGGATGACCATCAAGTTAGAGCCGCCCACAAAATCTTGGGGTATACTCCTGTCCAGAAAT
This sequence comes from Quercus suber, assembly GCF_002906115.3. NCBI lineage: Eukaryota > Viridiplantae > Streptophyta > Magnoliopsida > Fagales > Fagaceae > Quercus > Quercus suber. Next base: position 380,552 of record NW_027069992.1, read on the forward strand.
CATTCCCAGTTCCGAAGCACGTGATCCGAGCCAACGACCCTCGGCTTCAGAGAATTACTGTGACCGAGGACAGATTTCTGTTCCCCGAGAAGCCCTCCGATCCAGAAGTTGTTAACCTAGCCGTCCCCTCTTTTTCCCAAGTATTCGCCAAGGCTGCCGAGGGGGATCCAAAGAGGGAAAAGGACGCGTTTGACGTTTTCGCCCGGCTTGATCAGTCTGAGGACCCTCCCAGGGACTTGGGCGACCCTTGTTTGACCGAAGCAGACCTCCTCGCTTCAGAATCCCCTCCTCTGCCAATAATGGGTTACAAGAGGAAGCCCCCCACCAGCTTGTTGGACCTGATCGAAGGCCAACCGGGGAAGTCCCAGCAGAAGCTTCCTCCTCCTCCTTTGAAGACTAGGTCGACTTCCGCCCAGCAGAAACTTCCCCCTCTTCCTCCTCCTCCTTCCCAGACGAGCTTGCCTTCTGGGTTCGTGCCTGCTGATCCCAAGAAAAAGAAGGATAAGGTCAAAAGACTTATGGAGGATAAGCCAGTGTCCTCGCAGGAGGAGGACAACACTCTGCGACCATCCAAGCAGATTAAGATAGGCGGCAAGAGTTAGGACAGGCAGGTCGACACCACCTCGTCCGAGGCTCAGGCCTAGCTCCCAGCCCCGATACTCCATGGGGAGCCCCTGAGGGATGACGCCTCCCTCAGGGACTTCAACGAGGGCGAAGGCGCGCACGTGGCCGACGCGCTGGAGAGGTGCCTGCTACTCCCAGCGGACATGGCCGAGCTTGATTTTTTGAGGAGTAAGCAGGTCTTCCTCAGCCTTAAGTGGTGTCTGGGGATGGTAAGAACTATAATTTCGACTCCTTTCCCTTTCCTCTCATTTTTTTTTTCTTTTTTTTTTTTTTTTTTTTTAGACGAGCTTGCCTTCTGGGTTCGTGCCTGCGACCCAAGAAAGAAGAAGGATAAGGTCAAAAGCTTATGGAGGATAAGCCAGTGTCCTCGCAGGAGGAGGACAACACTCTGCGACCAGTCCAAGCAGATTAAGATAGGCGGCAAGAGTCAGGACAGGCAGGTCGACACCACCTCGTCCGAGGCTCAGGCCTAGCTCCCAGCCCCATAGCTCCATGGGGAGCCCCTGAGGGATGACGCCTCCCTCAGGACTTCAACGAGGCGAAGGCGCGCACGTGGCCGACGCGTGGAGAGGTGCCTGCTACTCCCAGCGGACATGGCCGAGCTGATCTTTGAGGAGTAAGCAGGTCTTCCTCAGCCTTAAGTGGTGATCTGGGGATGGTAAGAACTATAATTTCGACTCCTTCCCTTTCCTCTCTTTTTTTCTTTTTTTTTTTTTTTTTTTTGAGTTGGGCTTATAGTGCATTGGCTACTCTGGCAGGCTATCAGGCCACCTATAGGTTGGAGGAGGCGGCCAACGACTAGGGAAGGCCCTCGACCAGGAGCGTGATAGGCGCTTTCAGGCTACCGACTCTGAAGAACTCCAAGGCTGACCTCGCCAAGGCCTGAGAGGACTTGAAGGCGATGACAAGGCTCGGGAAGCCAGAGTCTGGTCTTGAGGGTGCCCAGAACAGCTAGGGAGCAGACGAGGCGCTTGGGCGAGGGGAGGAGCAGCAGTTGAGGATCGCGAGGGAGCTGATCGCCGATTTTAAGCTAAGGTGGCTACGGCCGAGGGGGCCCAGAGGGAGGCAGAGTGGGCCAGAGATGAGGCTCACAGGCTAAGGTCGAGGCGATTTTGGCAGGGAGGAGGCCTTGGCTGCCAAGGAGGAGGCCGAGACAGCTACGCTAAGGGGTGGCTGAGATAGAGACCCTTTATAAAGCTCAAGTTCCGGGAGTATGTAGGCGCTACTGCTCCTAGGTCTGGGCTGAGGCCCTCAAACAAGCTGGGGTGGAGGCCTCGTCCGACCTGTGGAAGGCGGAGAGCGTGTACTACCCCTGCTATCCGCGAGGCCCCCCTGATGGCCCGAGGCTGGGAGATTGTTGAGGAGGTGGGGCTGCTGAACTAAGGAAAACTTCAGCGAGGAGGTGCCCCAAGAGGTAGCAGAGGTCCCTTCCGATGCTCAAATCCCCACCACCGAGGAAGAGCCATTCTCGCCGTACCCCTGCAGGCCGTCCCTTAGGCCAGGGCTCGGAGGACTCAGAGATTGCCCTGTCCAGCCTGAGCAGAAGAGTAGATCCCCCGGCGTATCAGTCCAACTTACCCTTGCTGCTTGCTTGATCTTTTTCTATGCTTTTTCATCTTATGTTATTTTATTTTATTTTGTTGTTCTTCCTTTTTTATTTTTATGTAAGGTGGCTCTTGCCACGCAACTTCTATAGACACATTGTTGTAATGGGAGTTTAATTCCCCTTCTTATTTATTTTGGTTGCTTATTCGTTTACATGTATCTGCTTCCTCTCTTTTCTTTTTATTTGCCTGAATTTAATGTCGGCCAATTGCATCAATAACAATGATAAGGGGAAAGAATGTATGCGTGGGAGTCCCCTTATGTCCCAAGGGTTAGGTAGGGTTTTGATCATTTCCTAACTTAGGATATTTTGAAGTAACTAGTTTCCCTATAGGCTTGAGTCCGAGGACCATGCAATGCCTTGGTTCTGTCTAACACTTAGGATATTTTGAAGTAGTTAGTTTCCCCATAGGCTGGAGTCCGAGGACCAGCAATGCCTTGGTTCTGTCTAACACTTAAGATATTTTGAAGTAGTTAGTTTCCCTATAGGCTTGAGTCCAAGGACCATGCAATGCCTTGATTCTTCTAACACTTAGGATATTTTGAATAGTTAGTTTCCCCATAGGCTTGAGTTCGAGGACCATGCAATCCTTGGTTCTGTCTAACACTTAGGATATTTTGAAGTAGTTAGTTTCCTCATAGGCTTGAGTCTGAGGACCATGAATGCCTTGGTTCTGTCTAACACTTAAGATATTTCGAAGTAGTTAGTTTCCCCATAGGCTTGATCCGAGGACCATGCAATGCCTTGGTTCTGTCTAACACTTAAGATATTTCGAAGTAGTTATTTCCCCATAGGCTTGAGTCCGAGGACCATGCAATGCCTTGTTCTGTCTAACACTTAAGATATCTCGAAGTAGTTAGTTTCCCCATATGCTTGAGTCTGAGGGCCATGCAATGCCTTGGTTCTGTTAACACTAAGATATTTCGAAGTAGTTAGTTTCCCCATAGGCTTGAGTCCGAGGACCAAGCAATGCCTTGGTTCTGTCTAACACTTAAGATATTTCGAAGTAGTTAGTTTCCTCATAGGCTTGAGTCCGAGGACCATGCAATGCCTTGGTTCTGTCTAACACTTAAGATATTTCGAAGTAGTTAGTTTCCCCATAGACTTGAGTCTGAGGCCCAGCAATGCCTTGGTTCTGTCTAACACTTAGGATATTTTGAAGTAGTTAGTTTCCCCATAGGTTTGAGTCCGAGGACCATGCAATGCCTTGGTTCTGTTTAACACTTAAGATATTTTGAAGTAGTTAGTTTTCCCATAGGCTTGAGTCCGAGGACCATGCAGTGCCTTAGTTCTGTCTAACACTTAGGATATTTCGAAGTAGTTAGTTTCCCCGTAAGCTTGAGTTCGAGGACCATGCAATGCCTTGGTTCTGTCTAACACTTAGGATATTTCGAAGTAGTTAGTTTCCCCATAGGCTTGAGTCCAAGGACCATGCAATGCCTTGGTTCTGTCTAACACTTAGGATATTTCGAAGTAGTTAGTTTCCCCATAGGCTTGAGTCCGAGGACCATGCAATGCCTTGGTTCTGTCTAACACTTAAGATATTTCGAAGTAGTTAGTTTCCCCATAGGCTTATCCGAGGACCATGCAATGCCTTGGTTCTGTCTAACACTTAGGATATTTTGAAGTAGTTAGTTTCCCCATAGTCTTGAGTCTGAGGACCATGCAATGCTTGGTTCTGTCTAACACTTAAGATATTTTGAAGTAGTTAGTTTCCCCATAGGCTTGAGGTCGAGGACCATGCAATGCCTTGGTTCTGTCTAACACTTAGGATATTTTGAAGTAGTTAGTTTCCCCATAGGCTTGAGTCCTAGGACCATGCAATGCCTTGGTTCTGTCTAACACTTAGAATATTTTGAAGTAGTTAGTTTCCCCATAGGCTTGAGTCCGAGGATCATGCAATGCCTTGGTTCTGTCTAACACTTAGGATATTTTGAAATAGTTGGTTTCCCCATAGGCTTAAGTCCGAGGACCATGCAATGCCTTGGTTCTGTCTAACACTTAAGATATTTCGAAGTAGTTAGTTTCCCATAGGCTTGAGTTCGAGGACCATGCAATGCCTTGATTCTGTCTAACACTTAGGATATTTTGAAGTAGTTAGTTTCCCCATAGGCTTGAGTTCGAGGACCATGCAATGTCTTGGTTCTGTCTAACACTTAAGATATTTCGAAGTAGTTAGTTTTCTCATAGGCTTGAGTCCGAGGACCATGCAATGCCTTGGTTCTGTCTAACACTTAGGATATTTTGAAGTAGTTAGTTTCCCCATAGGCTTAAGTCCGAGGACCATGCAATGCCTTGGTTCTGTCTAACACTTAGGATATTTTGAAGTAGTTAGTTTCCCCATAGGCTTAAGTCCGAGGACCATGCAATGCCTTGATTCTGTCTAACACTTAGGATATTTCGAAGTAGTTAGTTTCCCCATAGACTTGAGTCCGAGGACCATGCAATGCCTTGGTTCTGTCTAACACTTAAGATATTTCGAAGTAGTTAGTTTCCCCATAGGCTTGAGTCCGAGGACCATGCAATGCCTTGGTTCTGTCTAACACTTAGGATATTTTAAAGTAGTTAGTTTTCCCATAGGCTTGAGTCCGAGGACCATGCAATGCCTTGGTTCTGTCTAACACTTAAGATATTTCGAAGTAGTTAGTTTTCCCATAGGCTTGAGTCCGAGGACCATGCAATGCCTTGGTTCTGTCTAACACTTAGGATATTTTGAAGTAGTTAGTTTCCCCATAGGCTTGAGTCCGAGGACCATGCAATGCCTTGGTTCTGTCTAACAGTTAAGATATTTCGAAGTAGTTAGTTTCCCCATAGGCTTGAGTCCAAGGACCATGCAATGCCTTGGTTCTATCTAACACTAAAGATATTTCGAAGTAGTTAGTTTCCCCATAGGCTTGAGTCCGAGGACCATGCAATGTCTTAGTTCTGTCTAACACTTAGGATATTTTGAAGTAATTAGTTTCCCCATAGGCTTGAGTCCGAGGACCATGCAATGCCTTGGTTCTGTCTAACACTTAGTCTAGTCGTCAGAATGTGAGATATATAGTTATAATAGCGTAAGCATTTGAATCCAAAAAGGCTTCTTCATTAATAATAATACCTTTTCAGGTTATTTACATTCCACGGACGAGGTATAGGTTTTTCGTCTAGATCTTCTAAGTAGTATGCACCTATCCCTGTTACTAACGTAACTCGGTAGGGCCCCTTTTAGTTGGGTCCCAGCTTTCCCCAAGAAGGGTTCTTAGCAGCCCCTACGACTTTTCTCAGCACCAGGTCCCCTGGTGTTAGTGGTCTGAGTCTCACATTAGTATCGTATCCCTGCTTGAGCTTTTGTTGGTAATAGGCCAGCTGGATCATCGCTCGTTCCCTTCGTTCTTCTACCAGGTCCAGGCTCCTCCCCAGCCGTTCATCATTGCTGCCTGGGGTGAAAGAGCTCGTCCTTAGCGTCGGGAAGCTTGTTTCCAGAGGGATCACCGCCTCGGCACCATAAGTTAAGGCGAAGGGTGTTTCCCTCATTGACTGCCGGGGCGTGGTCCGGTATGTCCAGAGAATGTGGGGCAGCTCCTGTACCCATCTCCCTTTAGCGTCGTCCAGTCTCTTCTTAAGCCCGCTGACGATGACCTTGTTGACGGCCTCGGCTTGCCCGTTTCCCTGAGGGTAGGCAGGCGTTGAGTATTTATTTGTGATACCAAGCTCATGACAGTACCTCCTGAAGGCCTTACTATCGAATTAGAGCCCATTATTCGAGACAAGGGTGTGGGGGAAAACTTCACTCGGGGGTGTCGTCGACCTTTGCCTGTAGTCGTCATCACTTTCGTCGTCAGAGGGTAAGTCAAGGCTGGGTTCGAGTCGCTTTCACTGTGCATGGCGCAACTTTCTCTTGAGATCATCTATCTCTTGCTACATGGCCGCCTTATCTTCCTGCCTCTAAGAGGCGTGACTCTTGTCCTCCCGCGGTCTTGCGGCTGGGTTGTTATCGCTTCCCTGGGACACGTGGCCGCTTTTATGCGTATGGCTTTCGCTAGTTTGTGAGGTGTGCGCGCTTCCTTCTCGGAATTGTCCGTTCTCCTCGTTCTGGCCGTGCCCCGTGTCGCCATAGTCGTTCGGACGTTGGGGTCTTGCTGGTTTGTGTCGATGGGAACTCCCTTGGTGAGGGTCTGACCCTACCATGCCTGGCTGTTGTCCTTACTGACGCACGAGTTCTTCCCACAGACGGCGCCAATTGTAGGGACCAGATTTCGGACACTTCTTCAGGTTGAGAGAGTGGACCCAAGTTTAGCTTGCCCTTCAATGAATTTATAGAGAGTGGCCTTAAGAACTAGGCCCTAGTAAGGGGTACAACTGCCCTGCATGGTTGCATGTGGATTTATCAACTTAAACATGGATTGAGATGCATAATGATGCTCCTCAGACTGGTCTTCCGAGGCTTGATGTTCTTATTACTTCTTTTAAGATCGATTACAAAGGTTCAGAGGGCACAGGTCACTACGGAACTTCTTAATGCCGATCTCCCATCCCCCTTTCAGGAGAGACTCCTTACGTTATATACCTCTCTAAACTGATCCTAACCCTCCATTTGTTGATCAGGCAGGTCACCACTTGAGAGCCTGTCCCATCAGCCGCATTCCCATTCCTCCAGTGGGTTGCAGCACCCAAGGCAGCACTGTTCAGGAGTCCTGTCCTCATTAATGCGGCCAGGACGTTAGTTGAGGGCATTCAATGCAGAGGTGACAGCTCGCCTAAGGCTTGCTCCTTCGCCTTGCTCCCATCGCCGACGCGTGGCACTGGACCCTCTCCTTTTCAGATATTAAAGAAGACCCCTTTTTGGTGGGGTGGTGCTCGTGTTCTTCCGAGGTCTCGGATGCCCGAGGACGAGGCCATCCTCGGATATGTTTCTCGGAGGCTGGTCCTCACGCTTTCATCATCGGACCCCTCATGCATCCTCAGCGCGGGTCCCTGGGCCTGGCTTGGAGTGGGCCAAGGCTACCTGATTTTCTGGCCCCACAATTTCAATTACAATAATCACAACTTGCTAATATGAGAAATTGTGAAAATTTAACATTATTCACAAGGCAATTATGGGGATAGTGCAACAAATAGTGTAAAAAGGATTACTTCATAGCTTATTAAAGTACCTTTAAAAGAGTCGATATCAGTTTTTTTATTAGTCACAAATTAGATACTTAAAACGAGTGGTAATAACTACATATAATGATTCATATAAGTATTAACCAATAAGATACCAATTGTATTGGAACCACAAATTAAAACATTAGTTTTTGTTTAGTGACCTTATTAAATTACAATATCTCTAACTCTAATCACTAGGTTAAAAAAAAAAGGTTTAACATCTTCATCTTGTGATTCCTTTAGTTATTGACTAACATATATTTCTCTTTCTAGATATATATATATATATATATAACAACTCCACAAGATCATCACATTCACACTATTATTATGGGGACCACTAGAATCCTTTTCTCTTTTCAAATAAATTCTTGCTAGAAAATTTTCTCTTCTCTCTGTGGGTCATATAAGATTCTTAGTTTCTACACTTAATCTCTCAGCACCAATTAATATATTTGAATTTAGGGATTAGCATTTTCATTCAATTATATGTGTAATGTGATTGTTTGTGATCACATTCATGCATGCAAATAGATAGCATTTATTTGTTTTTTTTAATGTTCAACGTTTTCAAACAAAGTTTACTAGTCCAATTCATACATATTTTTGCCAATTTTTGTTTGCATTAACAAGGTAGTTGACACCACCGCACACGCTTAGTGTGCGATGGTCACTCCACCAGTATAAGTGCTTGTAAATTGTGAAGGATAAGGGCCAAAATTCAAGTTTTTAAGAAGGAGTTTCACACACATATACATTGATTAAGCTATAGTAAAATTTCTATCTTGAAAAAAAAAAAAAAAAAAATGTAGCCGACATTATTGACAATTAAATTTAAAACCACATAGTGGAGTAATATTTAATTTCAACTTCTACCCATAGAAAATGCAGATTCATTCCCTTTAAAGTTTAAAATAGTTTTTAACCCAATTCACTGTTCTTTTTTCATTTTTGGATTTTAAGAATTCATTTTTTTTGTCTCGTTATGTGTGTGTAAGGTGGCTAAGTGAGCTGAGGTGGCAGAATAATTGGAATGGTTGTGAAATAGATTGTGAAATATTTTTGACTTTACACATATTAGTAATTTAATAAAATATTTATAGATGAAAAATATTAGAATTACAAAATTTTTTACGATTTATTAATATGACGAGCAAGTAAGAAAAAAATAATGTCAATCATTTGCTCAAATGAAAACTAGTAAAAATATTATAAAATGTTATCATTGGATATAAACTTTTTTGACAATGCAATCATTCACTTTCTGACTTCAATGTAGATCAGACGCCACATCATTTTACAAGGAGATGCCCAAAAAAAAAGAAAAAAAAAAGAGGTGTTGCTCGTTATTTATTATATTTTGGAATGTTTCGTTGAAATAATTCAATTGTTACTAGTGTGATTAGTTCAAAATTTAGCTCCATGGACTTGGACATTGAAGCAGAATAGGGTACATTCCCATTGCGGATTCACTAGCTTCGGTCCAGTTAACAGAGTGTTAAACGTGGGATAAATATAAGCAAGCAGGAAATTTTATTAGAACACCACAATCTCAGTTGCAGGACCCCAAGCCTAAAGCCCAAAGGCTTAAGCCGTGAAAAGAAACTACACATTAGCCACTAAAAAACAATAAACAGACCCCACAAAAAGGCCTTGTTAATTGTTATACAGTGCAGACAAAGGAGTAACTCCAAGCTATATTTAAGGGAGTAATCTCCCTTAAATCAGCTACTCAAGTTTTAGCTTCCCATGATCTGATGCTATGAACAATATACTTTCTTCAGATTTGATCAGTTCTGGGAACAATTTTGTTTCTTTGAATCCAAATATGGTAAAAAGTAGCAATAATTTTTTTTTTTTTTTTTTTTTTATAATTATTATGAATATTGAAATGTGTTAAATGAGACACACACACAAACTATAAAGCTTGTAAGTACAATCAACGCAAAAAATGGCCATCGCCTCTTTATAACAAAACATAAATTACCCTCTCACTTACAGTGATCGACATAGAACATTACAAAAGTTAATTGAGTTTTTCTCTCAAAAAGGACTTACAACTTGAAAGCAGTGAGCTTCATGTATGCAGTTACAGTGATTTTTATTTTTTTGGAATTTTGGGTGTAACCTTTTTGTTTATGGTTGTATTTTAATGGAATAGGTTTTTTATTTATTATTTTTAAATAAGTGTATGTTAATGGAATGGTTAACAATATGCAACAATAAAAATATTTTAGGTCAGCTTTAGCAAACTTTGAAAATCTTGTTTCTAATTCTAATAATTTTTGTTCTAATGAAGATTTTCTATTTCTGATTTGCATTGCAATGGTTATTATGACACATTTGACGAACTGCAGGTTTATATGCTGACTTGGACTTTAAGGAAGGAGAGCTTGTTTTGAAAGACCAAATGCTTGTGGGAATACAACATTGTTCAAACAAGGTTTTTTACATATTATTCTGATTTACTAATTTTTGTTTACTTTTTTCCCCCTGAAAGTTAACACATTTCCTATTTTCCTTTTCACATTGCAGATCGACTGTTTAGTGTGTAGCTTCTGTTTTCGTTTTATTGGCTCCATAGAACTTCAAATTGGAAGGAGACTTTATTTGCAAGATTTAGGAGTTTCTGTGAATCATGAATCTGATCTGGAGACCTTTAAACACATAACGGAAGATTGCTGCCGAACTGATTCCTCTGATGGAGAAGACAATTCCCTTATGAACAACCATGACAACTTGGGAAATTGTGCTTCTAGCAGTTCCAAAGAGAGATTTCCTCTCCCTAGAGAGGTTGTGGAATCATTAATGAATGAGGAATTGGTGTTGCCTTACTCCAAAGAGTTCTCCTTGCCTCCACTTGTTCGATGTGCCGGTGGCTGTGGAGAAGCTTACTACTGCAGGTAACACTATCTTTGCATGATGAAAAATCTTTTCTTGCTAATTCATGTTTTATTGAACCAGAAAGTGCAAAGCCAATTTTATTTTAATTTATACTATATAGTTTAAGAAGTTAATTGTATATTTTTTATTGTTCCACTTGATTTTATTATAGGTCTTATTAGTTAATTAGGTTATTAGTATTTTTTTATATTCAATTTTCTAGAATCGAGGTTATTTTTGTGATACAATAATTGGGCTTTCTTAAGTCAATTAAATATTGGGTTAAGTCATAGTAGTCAATATAAGCACACTGTTGTACTCCAATGGAGATAATAGAAGTTTGCTTGATTAATAAAATTTCCATGGAAATTTTCCCAATGGTTTGGTGTTTATTTTTGTTGATTAAAAATAGGGCTTTCTTGCTCGGTGTTGATTAAAAGCAAGCATAGGTGCTGATTTGTCGATTATTTCTTATTTTTCTATTATTCAAATTTGTTGTTGCATCTGTTCCAGTTTTGTCCTGTGTCATTTATTTTACCACTGGCTGTAAAAGGGGTTGCATTTTAGCAATAACTACCTGAAATGTAAGCAATCCAAAATGAATGCTTGAAAGGCTCTTAAGAATTTGATGAATTTTTTTTCTTAAACACCACTTTTTAGTTTTAGTGATTCCTTAATGTCTAGCATTTGCTTTTACAGTAGTTAATATCTCTACATATTTTTTTCCCTTTTAAAATTGTTGTTATGAAATCAACAAGGCCATATAAGAAAGACATGAGGTGGTGTTTTCTCTAGCACAGGCATCAAGTCTTTGACATAGCCTAAAAAGACCAGAAACAAAGAAAAATGGAAAATCTGTTACCTAATAGTTGCCATGCCTTTTTATTTATTTATTTATTTTTTTTTTTTATAAAGAATCTATTTCAATTTGGGTGGTTTGTAATAGTTGCCACGCTATTACATGCACAACTTTCATGCTTGTTGAGGTCTACAACTTGGAGGCACATTCTTGTTCCATAACTGGCGGGAAAGCTACTGGTTTAAAGCCAAACTGCAAATAAACCTGATTTTTAATTATGCAAAAATAAAATAAAATTGAGTAGACCTAATTTTCACCATATGAAACTGTTCTGAGTAAGTTTCATCTTTGAGTTTTCTTGGAACATGTGCTGTTGATAATTCTTCTTTTTAGGCATCAAGTATGAATTAATCAATTGTGATAATGTTGCCAATATTTGTAGCAAATCATGTGCAGAGGCTGATTGGGAATTGTCTCATTGCCTACTTTGCGCTGGGGAGAGTTCAAAATCATTATGTCGGGAGGCACTTCTAAAATTTATACAGCACGCTAATGGTAAGGTTCTAAACTTGTAGGTTATGGCCACCACTAATAAAATTATTTTCTCTCTCTCTCTCTCTCTCTAAAAGTTTTTTCTTCTTGTTCTTTAGATACAAATGATATTTTCCTTCTTGCTGCAAAGGTACGTTTGTAATTATTGCAAGTATTGCTTTTGATCTTCCTATTTCTTATATCTCATGGTTTTCATACCCGTGTAGCATGAGGTTACCCCAATTTCTTGATGTATGCCACTGTTTCTAAGAGTAATAGTAACAGAGGGAGGTCCGAATCACAGCCTAATACTTCAGATTCTAATTTCAGGTTATCTCTTCCACTATATTAAGGTATAGGAAGTTGAAAGTGACTCATCTCGAAGAAAGGGAGAAGTGTGCTACACCTAATGTTTCAGACCATTCTGATATATCTTTACTCTTGGAGGCATGGAAACCATTATCAATGGGACACAAGAAAAGGTAGTTGTGATCCAATGCTGACTTGCTATATTGTAATTTGAAAGGAAAATCTGTACTACCATTGCATTTGTGAACAATACTTCAACTATTGGAGTACTTCATGTCTTCATCACCTATAAAAAAAAATATATTGTAGTATCATATTCTTTCTTGGGAGATACATGATGTTGGCCCAAGGAATTTTCACTTTCTATAGTGTAGTATGTCATGACAGCTTCCAATGCATGGTAGTTCAATTTTACCTTTTCTTCACATAGACTTAACCGGCTTCAGGATGCCAGTAAATCCTTAGAGAATTATTGGTCTATTTTCAAATTACTCACATATAATCTGATTGTATATAGAGATCTTCCATTGAACAGAAAAATCCTGAACTTATTAATTGTCAAGGATTTGGACTTGCCAACTTGTATTGACTTAAGTTTGAATTTCATCGAGTTAACATTTCTTGAATTCTCTTCTATAATCATTCTTGTCTGTATAACTAACTTCTGTAACATCGTTTACATGCTTGTAATGGTAATATTTAATATCTTGGAAAGTTTTTGGAAATATTTTTTTATGTTCTTTTGAATATTACATTTCATTTGTTGATAGCATAGCCTGACGTGTGGATTGTGAAATAGGCCACCATATTGTTCTAAACTATTCTTTCCTTGATTATCGAAAAAAAAAACTTTTCTTTCCTTTGATATAGTTCTTTATCTTTTCACTTTTTTGGTATTGTTAAGACTGTATAGGAAGACACTTTTACTATTTGAAGTAGTTAGAAGAAACACTCACTCGGGTCTATATATAGGTGGTGGGATTGCGTTGCATTGCCAGATGATGTTGATTCTTCCGATGAAGCTGCTTTCAGGATGCAGTTAAAAGAGCTAGCATTCAAAGTAAGACTTCCTCGTATAGATGTTGCATGTGTTGACATAAACATACTCAATTTATGTTGAGTGATTCAGTTGCTTCCAAATACAATAACTAACCTTGCTCTTTATGTATCTGTACCTCAGTATTCTAACTATTTTGGGCAGTAGACATTTTCTTTTTACATTATGAACCCCCTTCACCTCGGTCTAGGGAGAAGGGGCAAGGGGTGATTATTTTCCAATTTCCAGCTGTCTTTTGAAATTTATTTTTGGCAGCTTAAAATTTTTCTTGTTCCTTTTTGGCATGTTCAACACATTAGTTCTGATAAATTATTAATAGTCCATAAAGCTTAAGCTATTAAGAAATGGTGAATTTAATCATTTAACTATTGTTCTAACACCCCTTTCACATGTATGCCTAGACTCCCACCTTGCTCTAATATCATGAAATATTACCAATTGTCCCAAAAGCTTAAGGTGCTAGAAAAAGGTGAATGTAATTATTTAACCATTTTTCTAACAATGTATAAAGCTCATAATCAATGCTCTAGTTAAGAATCACTTTTCCAATTGATGTTGCATCAGTTTCAACACCTCTTCATAAAATTGTTAAGAGGAAAAAGAAAGAACTAATAATTAAATTGGGAAACATGGAATTTCCTATTAAAAAAAAAAAATGGGAAACATGGAATTCTTAATTTCTTTTTATTCAGTCTCCTCCTTTCTTGGCCTACCTCTTATGCAATTGCTCTTGCTTCTAATTACATTCATTTTTCTTCACCATGCTCAAAATTTCTAACTTTTGAGATTTTATTTTCAGTACATATGACATATCACTTTAAGTTTGGCTACTAGATAGAAAATTTTGTGCCTTTTCCATGGTTTTTTTTTTTAACGTTATTTCTTTTCTGGGGGTCCTCTCTAACTCAGAAATGTTAGTCTTTGTGCTATTGACTTAGATTGTTATTTCTTAAAGATGATCTTTGCTGATGTAGGCTTCAATCTTCCCCTATATATAAATCGTTTTTTTCCAAATTTCTATGTTGGCATTCTTGTATCCTTTTTTTGTTAAATTCTAAAAGTTATAAGCAGCCACTAAAGGTATGGATGCAAATCTTGTTCCAGGTTTTCCTCATTATACTAAAATGATAGTGAAATGAAGATGAAACTGTCCAGTGAGTGGTAGTCATGTTTGGGTGTGACTCGCATTATATACCTTACTCCTAAGGTGCCAAAGCCAAACCCTTTGTAAGTGGATTCTTTGAGGGAAATGAATGTACCAATGATCACAATTATGGGTGTGATTGTGACTAATGCAAAATATCTGTGTTCCTCCGTCAGCTAGCCCCCTGTCCCCCTTCTTAGGTGTATATCATGCTGATGGCTTCTCAGGTGAAAAAGTATTGGCAGGCGTTAGGGGATTCAACACTCTGCTATGAGAGAAGGGCTTCCCTTTACAGAGATTGTACCATTGAGTGTAATTTGAAATAGCACGCAGCAAACCGATTTTCTCCACCTTGAAACCCGCCGCATGCTATCCGAGTCCTGCACTCACTGTTTAATCAGTTTTCCTTAGAAAAGTGATCTTCAAGGTACCCTTAGCTGCACCAATCCATACATAACTTGATGCGAGAACCCAATATGTTGATCATGCCTGGTTGTTATTGTAAAGCTTTTCATCATATAACCTTGGGGTCAGAAGTCAGAACAACCAACTCTGCCATCGATGGTCCTGGTCTTTTTACAATTATCTTGCAAATTTTCCAAGGAAATCTCTGGCCTATCCAGGATATATATTGATGCAGGGAGAATTAATATCATCTAAGATTTTATTATTTTAATGTAAAATAATTTTGTTTTTAAATTTTGAATTTGGTAATGCTGAGGGTTTTAAGGGATTTGATTAGATGCTTTGCATTTTAGTATAATCCCTAAAACCGATTTAACTGGCACTCTTGTAATGGTGAAAGGTATTACAATTTGAATAAGAATAATTTTATGATGAGTTGAGAATATGTCTCCTCCTTTGTTCTCTTTTTTTGGTGGTGATGCCAAAGGCCTAAATGCCTTTAGGTGGTGATGCCTAGGGTTTGCAGGCAGATTCTAGGTGGTGAAGCATAGGATTTTTTCTGTTGCCCCTTTTTTTCCTTTTTTTCCTCTTTTTTCTCTATTTTCCTTTTTTTTTGCATCAACTTGGTATCAAGAACAAATGCTAGGCATCACCACTGAAGGGTGTTTGATATCACCACCAAAAAAAGAGAACAAGGGAGGAGGCATATTCTCAACTCATCATATTCAAATTGTGCTACCTTTCACCATTACAAGAGTACCAGTTAAATAGGTTTTAGGGATTATACTAATATGAAAAACATCTAATCAAATCCCTTAAAACCCTCAACATTAAAACAAAATTCAAAATTTAAAAACGAAACTAATTTTTCTTTAAAAATAAAATCTTGGATGATCTTAATGCTCCCTGCATCATATATATTGCCTTAGTTCAATACCTTTCCTCTTCCATTTTAAGATATTTGTGTTTCTAGGTCTTACCTGAGACACTACCATGTTTCCCCAGCCTCTTGGACCATTTGAATTTGAGTTTGGTAGAGGAAGTGTTATTTCTTCCATGTTTTTTTTTGTCCAGAGTTGTTCAGATCTGTTAAAAGTTTGGAATCAGCTGTACTGATCTGTAGGACATACTTACATAGAGCAATTATAATCTTAAATTGTCTGTAGTCATGTATGTATCTTTGATCAAAGTGGCTTGCATAGCCTTATACAATGGAATCGTCAGGGTTTATGCCTGTCACATGAACCAAAAGATAAATTCTATTCACAACACAAGCTTAACATATCAATCTTTATTTCATTAATGCAACAAGCATCGTTGAGAATGATAGGGAGCCTCTGCTCTTCCTGCTGTGTTCCAAATTAATGATGATGATAATATATATTGCACCACTATTCTGCTCTATTCTTTTTTAACTGTTCTCTTTGAATACTTTCAGTCACTGCAGCTTCTCAAGGCAGCCATCTTTAGCAAGGAATGTGAACCACGTATCCTTCCAAATGCTGAATCTATTGAAATTTGTTATTTCACTGTAATTATGCTTAAAGTTCCTATTTATGTGTGAGGCCTTAACTCCTACCAAGTGTTTTCCCTAGAGATCTATGGGCAAATTATTGGCATGTTTGAACTGAATAATCTGTAAGAGTCATGCTCTGTTGCGCTTTTGCTCTTTATAATGCCACCCTTATAACATGTAGAGTATTTGCAATAAAATTGATGATTGCAATGGCATGATTAATTGAAGCAAAATTGCACTATTTCCTTTTACAGCATATATGCTTAAATTGGAATCATGTGGCGTGCCAGTGTAACTTTACTTCAAATTCTTTTTTTTGATAAGTAACTTTACATCAAATTCTTGTATGTTTCAGTGATTTGGTTGTAGCATCCCCAGTGGAAGATTACTTTTTATATATTGATGATCTTCCATATCCTGAAAAGGTTAGAATTTATGGCCTTATATCTTTCTTTCTTTTTTGTTTTTTTTTTTGGGGGGGGGGGGGTTTGTTGAACAAATAGAAAGTTTTAATGTTATTCACCTTAAAACCAATGGCAGCAAGAAGCTGAGAAAGTTACACGACCATTTCTTGATGCTCTTGGAGATGACTATTCAGTTTGTTGCCAGGGTAAGATGAACTTTAATACAGAATCTTTGTCCACATGTATAAACAAGTATTTTCTCTTGCTTGTATTTTTTTTTTTTTTTTTTTTTGCCATTTAATGTTGAGCTCTCTTATGGGGGTGGTTTAGATGTGTATTCTTTAATAGCTGTTCATGATATATGCTTTTGTAAAAGGTGTTGAACTAAAACTGATCTGTTTTCTAAATGTTGTTCAGCTGGTGGCTTGAATATTGGTTTTTGACAAGTCATTGGTTTTTATGGGAGTGGTAACATGTTTTCCTTCAACATTCAGCAATTAGGAAAAAGTAGGTTTCAATGGGTCCTGTTCAAAATGTGCAGAAATGGGAGAACTGCAAAGCATTTTACTGTATTCTTTGTCGAATTGAAAACCCTGCTAGCATTGCATGCAACCTGTATCGAGTTCTATAATACATTGCAACATGTCAGATATGGTTTTCTGCAGTCTTAATAAGCTCAGAGTTTTTAGTTTTATGATTCTTCTAATATGTCAGTTGTCAGTCTATAGTAATTTTTTGTATCTGAATCAAATAAGATGAGCAAAAGCTACTCATATGTCTTAAGAGAGTTTCTCTCTCATGCAACCTGTCTGTTGTGATTGTGGTTGCCTTTTTAGCAGGTTATGGTAATTTCAAATTGGAACTATCTGCATTTGTTTTTTCTTTTTCTTCTTCTTCTTCTTTTTTTTTTTGGGTGGGGGGGGGGGGGGGTTGTGTGGGGTGATGGGTGGTGTTAATATGATGACTAACATAATTTAATTTTGTTTTAGGTACTGCATTTTTTCCTTTGCAAAGTTGTATAAACCACTCCTGTTGTCCTAATGCGAAAGCATTTAAAAGAGAAGAGGTATGTGAACCAGAAGTTACATTTTTGTAGCTTTTGAGATTATCTGCTTGAAGTTGAAAATTTACACAGTAAATGAAACTTGGTTTTGTCTTTAAATGTCCAGCTAATATGCTGTCGTAAAAAATTATTTGATTTATTGACTATTGATGTCCAAGTTCTATCTATCTTGTTTTCACTCATAGAATTGGTGAATTTTATCCAGCATACAATATTGTAGTGCACTCTGAATCCACAAACCCACCTGAATTTTTCTAGGTCTAGTTTGCTTGTTTCCATTACTGGCTTTCATTTAGGTTTGGAACTTGAAAATTTTATTATCAGGATGGATTTAGGTTAAATTCCTGGGATTAGCACCAGGATTTGTGGTTTGATAAGTCTATGACAGGACCATATGCTGAACAAATAAAAACAATATATTCTCCTGAATATTTAAGACTGGCCAAAGAAATATAGCAACATGTTCTGTTAATTTAACTTTTTTATAAATATAAATTTATTTGAATTACGCTGTTTTCTGGCAAGTCAGATTAGTGGAAATCATCTTTAATTTAGTTGAGACCTAGTCGGCTATAATTACTTGAACAACAAATTTTAGAGTTGATTGAGCAACATCTTGAAATACAGCACATATTGTTTTTCCCATTACCAGTGGGCTGTCTGTTGAACAGACAACACCTGGTTAAATCATGCTATCCCATCACATTTTATGTGACAAGAGTAGGCTGGACATTGGGATGTGTAGAATTTAGAAACCAGCTCCTGGCATGAGCATAAACTGCTGAGCCATGGCCCATGACAGTGAATGCCCTCAGATTATCTGGCAACTAGTTCTGGCAGGTGGGATCAGTTGCCCATAGATTTTACTGGCTAGAGATGAGTCCATAGGACTTCATTTTAGAGAGGTTCCTTACATTACATATATATACACATACACACAGCACGTGTGCTGTAATTATAGATGTGGAGTACGTGATTATTATAGCATGTATATAGTAATTACATATATCTCATGAGTTGGTTTGTTGACTAAGACATGTAAAACAAAGTGTTTCCTTAAGTATACCCTGGGTTAGAAATTGAATTCATGTACAAACCTATATTGATAGGCATATGAATACATCAAACATGATTCAGCAATGCCCATGGTAGTTTGTTTGTGCAAGGAGGCTTGGTTTCCCCTTTTCATTCATATTTGTTCTCCATTCCAGGACAAAGATGGCCAAGCAATAATTATTGCACTCAAACCCATTTGCAAGGGGAAGAGGTAATTCATTTACACAACTTTTGCCATTATAGTTCACTTCAACTGATCAAAAATTACCCAAAATGGAAACTCCACGTGAGCTTTTATGTGGAAAGGTTTTCTAATCCAATTTGTAGATTTTTGATTAAGCACCATTTAACATTTTCAAGCATTTTCAGGTTACAATTTCATATGTAGATGAGGACCTTCCATTCGAGGAGAGGCAGGCATTACTTGCTGATTATGGTTTCAAATGCAAGTGTCCCAAGTGCTTAGGAGAAGAGCAATAACCAACAAATTGCCTACACTTAGAGAAGCCATGATACCTGTACAATATTACCTTTGAAAGAACATTAATGGCACCACATCAAGCCTCCGAAATTTTTTTTTTTTTTTTTTTTTTTTTTTTTTTTTTTTTTTTCAGAATTTCGGTTTCTGATAGTTGTGTTTTAGACAGTCCTTATTCAGAGAATCAGAATTGACGATAATGTTGATATGTGAAAATTGAATACTTACTCTTTTCATGGTTAGCCAATTCTCTCTCTCTTCTCTTTTTTTTTTTTTTTGGGTAGCATATTTAATCGAGGAATGTGGTCATGATGGAAATGGTTCAGGTAGGCCATCTAAATGCTTGTCTAATAAGGAATTCAATTCTACAGTAGTTTCTTGAATGAAAATTCCACATAATAGTCTCTATCCGATATTCCTACCCAGTTTCTCAATTTCTTTTCTTAAACGCTTTCTTGAGCTTCGATTCCCAGTGACTTCATCTTCTTCGGCTGAACAAATGGAGGCCATAATTTTTCTTTACAGTGGAATCTATTCTCAAATTTGTGGTCAGAAGTATGGATGACTGATTTTGGGCGTAAATGGAGGAGTTAGGAGGGGGACCTAGGCCTAGGGTTAAGAGTTCAAATGGGCTCATAGAGTATCTGATACCTTTCTATGGGTAGTGTTGGGTTGTCTTGTTGGACTTGACCTTGGGCTTGCATGTAGTACGTCACTAAAGTACCTAGCCTTAAGAACATTTTCCCTTTTAATCACTAAGTGGGCTTGTGGATTTTATGTATGGGCTGAAACTAATTGAGGCCCATTGCTGGAGATCCCTAGCTCAAACCGAAAACGACCTCTATCAACTCCTTGAACTAGAGGCTCAATGAAAGAGTCCGGGTATTCTAGTATGTGCCCGGCCAAGGGACGGAACCAGGATCTAAATTGGAGGGCCAAAGCTTTGATAAAAAAATTCTTTAAAATACAAATTAGCATAATTTAATGTTGAAAAAATATCAACAAAAGAGAGGAGAAACAAAATAACCATTTAGTAATACATTTTAACTTAATCATTTAAAAATAGAATTTAACATTCTTTTAAATAACAAAAATCATCTATAGTTGATTTTGTACTAAACTTTGCAACAATCTCCCTTTAAATCCTAATTTTCTTTTCATTAGTAAAATTTGTAATACTAATGGCTATACACTACACATTAGCACCAATTTATTAACTCAATTATTCAATTCCATAATACCCCACATAAAATTAAACTAATTTACTAATAAACAACCAACAACAACTAGTAAGTAGTAAGTTAAAAAAAAAAAAATTAAATATTTTAAGTTAAAAATTAATAGCCAACACACCTGCCATCCCACCCCACACACTAATTAATGACCACCCACACACCCCATTCTCACTCACTACAAGTATATTAACTTGGTTTGTAATTTGTATTCATCTATCTTTCTTCTTTTTTGCTTTGCGCATTTTTTTTTTCTTTTCAACAAAAATAGTCATATCTTATTCACAAAAATTCAAATAGTCAAATCTTAATACTCATAAAAAAATAACTTGGATCTAAGAAAAAAGAGTAAGAAACAACCAACACAGTAACACAAATGTTGTAGTATAGTTGTTTGCCAGTTGGTTTTATCATTTTCATGGGCCAATTTGTAACTTATTGGGAGGAGGGGGGCCAAAAATAATTATTTTGGGCTCAATTGTTAAACTATTCACTAAATGTGGATACTATTACTATTTGTTAAAAATTCTGGTAGGCGTGTGGGGAGGGAGCCATGGCCCCCCTCAGCCCCTTACCAATGATCACTTAGAATCAAATCTTTCACTTTTTGAGCTTTTCCAACATCATCCTCCCTCTAAGAAGCTCATTGGTCACTAATAGCTATGACTTGAAGGCATCTTTTTATCAACTTCAACCTTCTTACCATAACAATAACCGGAGCAAATCTAGTATCAGCAACTTGGAGCAATTTTAAAGGACAAAATTCATTAAACATTGCCAACCTCATTGAATGGTTCATGATAAAAACATGTATGAATAATGTATCATAAGCAATACGTGTAATCCAACTACATTCCTCATATGTAATTTCATTCTTTTCAGTGTTTTTTACTACACAAATATTCTTCAAAACTAGATTGAGAGTGTGGACAACACACGGTGTCCAAAATATTTTGGGATACTCACCTTCAATAAGAGCTCTAGCAGCCTTCATCACATTAAAATTATCAATGATGACTTGGACAACTTTTTCATGTCCAATCTCTTTTATAGCATCCTTCAACAACCCAGCAATAAAATGTTTGTCTTTATACTCACTTGATGCATCAATTGCCTTTATAAACACTGGACCCCCATTTGATGCAGCCATAATATTAATAAGAGCCCTCCTTTGTGAATCTGACCATCCATCAGAAACTATACTTACAACATTTGCATGCCAAGAGTCCTTAATTGGTTTCAAAAGTGTTTCAACGTTAGCTCTTTCTTTTTGCAAAATTGTTGTTCTCAACGCATTGTATCCAGGAGGAACATAACCTGGAATGTTATAGGTAGCAACGTATGCATAGGAATTACGATAATTTGGGTTCCTTGCAAAGTGAAATGGAAGTCCTTCAGTATAAAACATCCTAACAATTCTACTATCCAATTCAGCTCTAGCAGTATTCAGGAATGCTCTTTCCAAAGAAGAATTCGCAATCACCTCCCTCCTCTTACTATCACCCATTGCATCTATATTACCACTCTCTTCCTGTCCACGAAATAAGGGAATAGGCCCATGGCGAAGCGGGAGTAAGGGAATTCAATTTTTGCATTCTCGCTCTAACTTATCAGTCTCAACCTGATCATGCACTCTTTGCATTTTCAATCTATGGCCCGGTGTCACTTTTATATAGGCTCTAATACCTTGACCACTAATTTTTAATAAATGAGCCTTAACCTTAGAATAGGATCCCACAAAATTTCTATCACAATAGGTGCACTTAAAACATGTGTTTCCACCTAATTTAGAAGGAGAAGCAACAGGTTTTCCAATTTAGTTACATATTTCCAAAGAGGACCTTCATCTGATGAAGGTCTTGTGCGAGTAGCCTCATCCATTGAAAATTCAATGATTTTAATTTAAGTTGTTTAACCTACAAATAATTTGACAAATATATAATAACTAAATAAGAAATCAACTCAAGTCTCAACATTACAACTTAATAGCTTATATAAATTTAAAAAAAAAGAAAAAGATAATAGATACAAATTGAGGGACAGATATAGAATGAGCAATAGAGCATGTGAGAGTATAATGGAGGGTGAGAATGAAAGCAAAATACCTGAGTGAGCTTGGGACTCAGGTTAGTGAGCTTGAGACCAAGATTGAAACCAAGAGATGGAAAGTGAGCCTGGGCAGTGAGGCAAAGGAGAGATGGAGGGAATTTGAGTGAGTGAGTGAGTGCAAGAGTCGTGGGTTAGAGAGAGAGAGGGGAGACGAAGAGTGAGAGAACAAAAGAAGCAGAGAGTTTGAGATAGGGATTAGGTTTTTTTTTTTTTTTTTTTTTTTTTTTTTTTTTTTTTTTAAAGTTGCTTCAAAACAGTGAGTTTTGCAAAATTTTTTACTTTTTCTTAACACGTATTTCGGCCTGATTCTACACGAATCGAAAAACGGGGGAAAAAAAAGACTCACCATGAACACGTGTGCAGCCACATCAATGGCCGCACGGTGCGTCTGTGCGTGTCAAGTGCGG
Organism: Quercus suber; assembly: GCF_002906115.3. Lineage (NCBI taxonomy): Eukaryota > Viridiplantae > Streptophyta > Magnoliopsida > Fagales > Fagaceae > Quercus > Quercus suber. The sequence goes on from NW_027069992.1 coordinate 403,305, forward strand.
GTGCGGCGGCCCTGGAGCCGTACCCGTGCTTCCCAAGTTAGGAACCCCACTGTCCAAACCTTACAGCTGGCCTAGTTTGTTGTTTCTCCACCAGTAAAGCCCGTTTGTAGGCTTTTGACATGTTCCACAATGATTGAAGGCTAAAGACATCTTGGATGGATGGCTTCAATCCACTCAAGTACCTTGCAAGCATTTGTTCTTCACTTTCATTCAAAAATGCCCTTACTACATGTTGGTGAAATGCCTCCATATACTCCTCTACACTTCCTTCTTGCTTAAGGTTGTGTAGGTCTCTGTAGAGCGATTAGGTGTATTTGAAAGGAAGAAATTCCTCATGGAGCTTTTTCTTCATCTTCTCCCAACTCTTGATCTTGACTTAACCACTTCTTTGGCTGGAAATTTGCAATTGTTCCCATAAAGAGAAAGCTCTCCCTTTAAGGCGAATAGAGACTGGCTTCACTTTCTTTTCATCCATAACTTCATAACAATCAGACATCCTCTCAACGGTGTTAAGCCAATCTACAAAGTCTTCTGATTTGGCACTCCCTTGAAATTCTAGAATTTCAACCTTGAAGTTGTAGTCAAGCCTTGGTTTATTTCTTTCCACGAAAGGCCTACCCTTTGGAGGAACTCCAAAAGAGTTCTCAAAATGAGAATGAGAGTCATCAGACTCATCGGTAGCCTCATGAGGAGGCTGCATATGCTGCACCACCTCTATAAGTGACGCAACTTGTCTCCTTAATTCAGCAATCTCATCTCCTTTCTCTATATTTTGATTTCATCCACCATTCCTCCCCCCCGGAAGGTTGGCTTCAACTCCTTCCCCAACATCCATTTGATTCCTCCTTATTCCACCTCTCCTTCCTCTCCTTCTTTGGGACATTAGAAGCTTCACAATCTTTGAAAAATTGTAGATAGCAGCAACAAAACAAGTGATTAAATTTGTGATGTTTTGTAGCAACTACATAGATTTGATTGGCACAAAGAACCTAGATCTAAATTCTAGGATCTTGAATGGAGGGAGAAAAGGAAAAAAAAAAAAAAAAAAAAACAAGGAAATCTAGGACTCAAATGATTTATTAGTAGGGAAAAAGATGACTAGATATGTGCTCTGATACGAAATGATGGAAATCAAGATCAAATAACTGAGAACTTGAACTAGAATTGCCTTAGGATTAAGTATCAAAGTTGTAATTACAGAGAAAATAACTAGAGAAACTAAGTTTCTCTCTAGGTCTGAAACTAAGTTAGTTTACATGAAAAAACTAATTATACTCTTACATAACAAGCTTATTTATATTATTAAACTACTAGGAAATAAGCTAGCTAATAGTTAATCTAGGCAAGCTATCACAACATAAGTCAAATAAAAAATTAATGAGAATTATGATCTAAGAAGTCAAAATAAGGGGCTGACTGGCTATCCTAAAAAGTCAGAAAAAGTGGCTGGCTGTTTAGGTTGTAGAAAGTGGTTGGTTGTTAGTCCTAAGAGTAGAGGGGGTTGGTTGGCTGGCCTAAGGGTAGAGGGTAACTACATTAATTTGGAGTGGGGTTGCGATCTGGGGTGTGGGAACCTGTTGCATGTTGGCCTGGGGTGGGATCAGAGGGGTTGGGTATGTTAGGGTTTTGTTATGTGTGTTGAATATTAGCTCTGATACCATGTTAAATGGAGAATATTATCAAACGCAATGTGTTATACCATGTTGTGTATGCTAGAGTGGATGCGGAAGAGGAAGCATAGAATAGGAACATCAAGAACACGAGGGTTACGTGGTTCAGCCTTGACGGCCTACATCCACGAAGGAATCCCTTAAGGGTTACATCTTTATTGTGTAGGAGTGTAGTACAATAACCTGTGTTACAATGAACCCTAACATGAGTATATATAGGCGACTAAATCCTAGACTACTAGTACAAGCAGGAATGGGCTTGGGCCTATTACATTGGGCTAATATATGTTTAATATATATCTCTAACAGTGTGGTATGGTGGTGGTGGTCGTGGATATGACCAAAACAGATATGGGTGGTCCAACGTCTTCGTAGATTATAAAAACCAGGGAGATGATTGGCAAATTGAGGTTCCAAGGCATCAAAACCAAATTGGACATTGTGTAGGGAGTCTCAATATCATCCATGTTGTAAGTGCATTGGCTCTTAGTGTGGCCAATAAGGCCGCATTTGTTGCATAGCTTATGAACTTGTTCATATCGGCATTGAATCTAGACTCGTGATCCATCATTCCATCATCCATCCGAAGCATGAACCCAACTATAACGGTTAGCCAGGGATCCACACGTACTCAAAAATCGAATTCTCTCAGCAAGCTTTGGGTATTGATACTCGAGAGGTAGACCGTGGAGTAGTACCCACAGAGATATAAAGTTTAGTTGGAGTCTATTGATCACCAAGATGGGTCTCCACCTTTCCAAGACAAACAGAGTTCCATCAACTACCCACGGACCTTCATGGCAAATGTGCAATAAGTCCTCCAGAATTTCAAAACGGATGAGATAAAAGTATGAATCGTGTCCCACAACTATTACCAATCCACAAAGGCGCCATGCAGCAGTGATCAAGTGTAGTAAATGGTTAACCGAGAATTTTCAATTGTCAAGAATAAAACCAATAGCACTCATGTGCAAAAAATCGCATTGTGTTTCAACCTCAGAAATGGGTGGTACCACAATTGGACCATGCCAAGCAAAAGGGATCTCTTCATCACTGGATTGGTAATCAAATTCCAGCTCATCAGCAAATAGCTCAGCACTAGCACCTGAGTCACTGCTATCAGTTCATCTGTACTCTCTATAACTTGTATGTTGTCTAGCATTGGTCAGGCGAGAGTGTTTAGATTAAGAATTTTTGGCATGCAGTGAACAAAAGGACAGATCTAGAGACTAAAGAAAGAAAAGAAAGGAAGAAAACAAGAAAAGGAAGAGTCTAAAAGAGTCAACAGAAAAGGACAGGGAAAAGATTTTGGGAATAGAAGAACTATAGTTAAGAGAGTGAAAGGACAAAAGGAATAAAGGAGCATATTTGTTTTTAGGTTCAACTGTGGGGTGTAAGGTGAGAAGTAAAGGTTGACTGATAAGTGTGTGGACACGCAACAAGCATGCACGGAAATAACAAGTTAGGAGATGAAATGATGAAAGTATAATCAAAATTCAAACTGAAGTGATGGCTATGGTAAAGAGATCATAATGGAGAAAGGGTGTGATTGGGGGAGGGATTGGCAAGGGAAAGGTTGAGAAATGGCGGCAGTGGCAAGTTAATAGTGCCCAAAGGATTGAAGAGCTTTCACTATCGGAGAGAAAAAAGAAACATTAACATTGTCAGAAGCTTAATCATCAATCTGCTAGTCATGAAATCTTACACATTCCCATTCCTAAAATTGGAGGAAAGATAAACTATTGTGGAAACACTCAAGTTCAGGAGATTACCAAGTCAACAAAGCCTATAATCTGCTCAATAAATGTTACATGGAAAACAATCAAAATCTTGTAAGACACCTGGACACACACAATGATGTCTGGACTGTATTATGGAAGGTGAAGCTACCTCTTAAAGTACTTACTTTTGTGTGGAAATTTCTCCATGATTGTCTTCCAGTCAAGCTAAAGTTAGCTAATAGAGGTATCCCAGTTGTGGATGTTTGTCATATGTGTAATGGTGAATCTGAATCTCCTTCACACTTGTTCTTACACTGATTTGGCTAGAGCTTGTTTGGCATCTTTCAAAGCTTTCTATTAAAGCCACTGAACTAAACCAAGTTGTGGTGAAGCAATGGTTAGCAAGGTGTATTTTGACGAATAGGAAGCTGGATCCAGAGAAAATGAAAATTCTCCAAACTATGTTTACCACCTTATGGACAATTTGGAACCACAGAAACCAAGTGGTACACGAGGGCAAATGTCCTAATCCAATTGAAATTATACTTACCTCCCAAAATCTCTTGTGCAGGTACCAGAATGCCTTTAATTGTGATCAAGTTCCAGGTATTGGACCGTGCTACAACAACTTTGAGCAACTTGACTTTAGAGAATGGCAGCTTCTTATCAAGATTGGCAGCAAAAGAGACAAGAAGACTAGAAGAAGTGGATATGCATTTGAAGCCATTAACAAGGAAGGAAACAAGATCTTCATGGAATGCAATAGCATTGTCATGGCAGCCAAGGAAGCTCTGTTAGTGCCTCTTATGCAAGCTAAGAAGCTAGGATTTCACCATATCATCACACTTGCATGAAGTAAATATCTAGAGCAAGTCTGAAGCAACAGGAGAAAACCTCATTGGCAAGACCTAGCAATGCTAGCGGATCTGCAAACTCTGAGGTAGCAAGGACTAAAGCTCAGAATAATAACAGTTCATGAAGTAATTTTGACTAATGTACCTGATATGGCCCTAAGTCCTAACAGCCACAAAAATGCCTATTCACCACACATGGGTTCATCTAGATTTTTGTAATACTTAACTCTATACTCTATGCTTTGTATTCTATGTTGTTCTTAATGTTAAATTGTTAATGGAAGTATCGAAAAAAAAAATGTCTAACACAATTGTTTCGTATTTATTGAAGGAATAGCATTTTTTTTTTCCTTCCAAAAAAAAAGCTTTTTTTTATTAGAAGTATTTATCTAACTTTAAGGATTGTGATATAGGGTTTTATGATTTTAGGATTTAAGGTTTACGGTTTTTAAGAGTTTTTGTTTTTAAAAAAATTTAAAAATATATATTTTTCCTCTATCTTCATGAAAATAAATAATAGTAATATTAATAACTTTGAGTTGTAAATGATGGTATCTATATAGTTAAGGAGAAAAGACATACTCTGATCAAATTTGTGCTTTGTAGGCATATAGAAATTTCTTTTAGAAAAAGTAATGACCCCAAAAGGATTAAATTTATCTCAATTAATGAAAAAGGTGTTTTAAAGGCGATTACATGTCTGTCAAGGGCATCAAGGCTAACTTTTTTTTGGTTTAAATATACTTATTATGTAATCCGTTTTAAATAAAGCATCAAAGAAAGTTAATAAATTGTCGAGTTTTTCTAGTTAGGAAAAGTCTCCGTGTTTCACCCTAATAAATCTCCCAATGGTTTAACTTGAGCACCATAGGAGAATAGGTTTTTTTTTTCTTTTTTCTTTTTTTTTAAGGCAAGTAAAAAATTTTCAGGACCATAACTGTTTATAGCTGCTTTTTGCTAAAAAGAAAAAAAATTGTAACGAAGCAATACACTAGTTATTTTATGGTTCACATGGATATATAATAACAAACTAAAGATGGAAATTTCCAACAGACAATCTTGCCATAAGTGGTTGCGGCATTAAGTGAGAACATTTCTACCATTCATATTAATATTGTGATATTGTATGATATCCACGATAATATGATTTGTCCATTTTGGGGCTTGCCCCTCTCAGTTCTAAATTGCATCATATTATTTTGGATACTAATTCCACACAAATGGCTAGTGGCGGAGCCAAGAGTTCATCATTGAAGCGGCCAAATAAAAAATGAGATGATTAAATATTGTTTTCCACGATGATATGATATTGTCTATTTTCCCTCTCCGTTCTAAAATGCATCATACATTCATACCATTTTGGATACTAAGTCCACATTTATGGCAAATGGCAGAGCCAAGAGTTTGTTATTGAATGGGCCGAATGAAAAAAGAGACGATTAATATTTTTTTTTTTTTAAGATTTTATATATATATATATATATGGTAATTTAAATAGTATTATAAACACAAATGAATATGTGAATTAAGTACATTATAACTCAATGTGTACTAGTATATTTATATGATATATTTCATTAATTTAATTAGATTTCATAATTAAAAAAGAAAAATATGATATTATTAACATTTTTGGGTTATTTATAGGTGATTCTAATTTGAAAACACCAAAGAAATAGTACAAATAGAACTCTAATTTATTAGGTGTACCCCTTGGTTTTCAAATTAGCTTTTATTGTAAATTTCTCAATGTTAAAGTGTGTGCAACGTCGGTGAGAAGTTCTAAATGCAGGCTTCACTAGTAAAAAACCACTGTCAACTATAAAAATAAAAATTTTAAAATTTTAAAAAATTAAATATAAAAAAAAAAGTTTGAGAGGCAATTTTTTCTTTGCGTGAAAAATTAACTTTTCCAGAGTGATGCCAGATGCTCTACCATTTTACTGGCATAGTTACAAGTTTACCACTCAAGCCTAAAAAGAAGATTACAATTTTATTTTTACTACATACTTTGTATAAATAGATGTATCATCAATAACAAAAAGTAATTCAGTGTTCATATTTCAGTTGAAGCTTAGCATATAATACTCCACGAAGAAGTTAATTGCCACAAACGAAGGCACCCACACATGCATTTAGAGGCCAAATTCATCCCCTTCTAATTTTAAAACAATTGTGGACTGCATTTGCTCATGTTTGACCAACCTCTCAAGATTTTGCCATCACTGTAAGCTCAACCTTCATCATTATCATTAGAACAAAATAAAATTCAAGTGCAAACACATCTAAAAGTGAAACATTTCATCCATTGGGTCCAACCTTATACAGTTACACATAATGCCCACCACTCTTAGCTTCCAGTAACTCGGGACCAAGAATAAACATCTGTGCATACCTTTTATGTTCCTCTTTCTCTTTGAGCAACTGAGCCTCAAGCTCCTGAATTCTAGAAGTAAGACTATCCGCTTCTTGGGTGCTCTCTTCCAGGTCGACCTTTTAACAACACCGAATCAGATGTCAAAAATTAAAATAAAATAAAATAAAATAAAAACAGGGAGGGGGTTGGGGGTTGGGGGGGAGGGGGGAGTGGGGAGTGGGGGCAATCATAATGTTTGTTTAAAGGCTGCTGATATAACTGATCAACTATATCCTTAATCACATATATAATCATGGCCTTTCCTCACGGTCAACTGCCATATGGTCCAGTAAAAACCATCATAAATTGTAATAGGTTATAATAATTAAATTTGTGAAACAGTAACTTCCAAAATCTAAATTATAATAAATGTAATGACTCCAATAATACGAGGTTATGAAAATCCAAACCAATGACCACAAAACTCCATAAACTTAAATTTGCAAGTTCTCTAAAATAACATTTTTATGAAATATACATTCAAAGGAAATAGACCAAATCTTTAGACATAAAAGGAAAACACTCTATCTTCAGACCTGCGTATTTAATCTGTAATATAATAAAATAGGGTGAGCTCAACAGCCCAGTTATTAAGTCTCCTACAATATGCAAACACTTAAGGAACAAGGACATAATTACCAATACCCACAGATGTTTTAAAGACAATATTTTAGCTACAAGAATATACTTGGAATTTCCAAAACAAAATTAAGTAAAACTCAGGAGAAATAAGGCTACACATCTATGAAGACAAGTTATTGCTCAGGGGAGGAAGTCTGACTTTCATGCATGCTTTCATCCCTAGCACTCAACTCCACAAAAACCCATGCACAAAGAATTAATACTATTATAAATGAAATATATTACAATGCAAACTAATTAAAATAGATCACTAGTAATTAGTATAATAAAAAATCATGTGATCCAAACTGGGACACACTTCCTTATATCATAAGAATAAAAAATCTTGGGAACATGGGCATAATTTCATCATACTCATAAAAAAAAACACATATATGACCTGTGCATTCATTTCTCATGATTTTTGCTTCAACCCAACAATACAATTTTTTTTTTTTTTTATCGGCAATGCATTGGCATATCTTCAATCAAATGTGTATGGCTGAACACAAATTATTTCAGCCACCAGAAACTACAAAATATAACAATCGAAGTCCAGCAGAAGACATGGATACAAAATATAACCATTGTGTTCTACCATGAGATATATTTATTTCCACAAATGCAAAAAAACAATATGTTGCCAAATACTCCTTGGAGTTAAACTTGCAGGTTAAATTTATAAACAGAAATGAAATAACAAATATCCCATACATGGTGTAAATACAAGCATTCATATTTATGTGTCTGTTCTGCGTGTATGTGTTGTTGACTAATAAGCAAATGCAACAAGAGATGAGACTGACCCCTAATTGAAATTTGTGGCGATCAAGAATGTTCACATCTGACTGCACTTTCTTTAACTGCACATGGTTCCCACAAATCAAAACAGAAATTTGTTGCAGAGAGAAAGATTCTAAACAAATTCATATTGAAATTAATAGACCAAAATTTTTTTGATAAGAAAATAAATAATATTATAAAGTGCAAAAAATTGGCACAGCCTTATTTCACAGGAAGCATACAAAGGAAGAGCCAAAAAGAATTAAAATACAAGGAAATTAACTTCAAACCTGTTCCTCAAGAACATCCTTGGAATCAGTGGACACAATTTTTCCTTCTTTAACTTGATCTTCATTTCCCTCCAACATTCTCAAGCTTCCAGAGAAATCACCTTGGCCATCAAAGTCTTGCTTTTTCCTACGTTTTCTATCATTCTAAAATAAATATGCAAATATTTTGAACTCAAACATATGTGCATTAATATGAAGATGAAAGATGGGTAGCAAAATGAAAACTCGGTAGTATATTATGAACAATCAGTGTGAATTATTCACTCCAACAGATACCCACATTATCTGTTTTGTTATTAGTTAAATAACAAAGGGCATAACCATATAGAATTGGCAGAATCCCCAATTCTATCTTCCACATCCATCCAATTTGATGCAAGAAGATTAATACTTGCTGTACTTGGGTGTCTCTTTCTTTGATATCAATAAATCTTTATTACTTATCAAAAAATAAGACTAATACTTTCATTTTCTAGAGAGAGAGAGATTTAGAGAGAGAGAGAGAGAGAGAGAGAGNCATTAGAACAAAATAAAATTCAAGTGCAAACACATCTAAAAGTGAAACATTTCATCCATTGGGTCCAACCTTATACAGTTACACATAATGCCCACCACTCTTAGCTTCCAGTAACTCGGGACCAAGAATAACAGCTATTCCAAGATATACATCAAAACTCTTACTTCCACTATTAAACAATGTCCACATGCACCATCTCAAGCCCATCTACATCTACATTCTCATCATCACCCTCATGCTGCAAGCCAAATCACACTCATATCAGGCGCCTAAGTAAAGCAAAAAAGAAAAATTAAGAGTAAAATACTGAAGCTTAAATTTGATGCTGACAAGGTAATACAAGAACTAGGGAACCAAATACTATACTAAAATAAGCAAGTGGAGATAATCCAATGACCAGAAAAAGGGTAATGCTGAATGGAAAGAACAAACCAGTGAATAATTGTTTTGATGGATTGGTGGTGGTGGGGAAGTGGTAACGGCACACCAATGATCTCACATGCAGGTTCCTTCTCAATTCCTGTATCAGCAGTTTTGACCACCTCAATTTTGTCCAATTCAATTTCAACTTCTTCCTCTAATACGTGTCCAGCCATGCTGGTTGACGGTACTACAAGTGCAGACTCCAAGCCCTTCATCTGCATAGTTGATTGTGCCAAGGATTACGATGTAAGGATAATAATGAGAGTGCATTAACATGCACAAACAAGAAGAGGATTAGCCCCACAAGTTGGGTGTGGAAAATATAAAGCTGTATACACTTTGGCCCATAGCAGAACAATATTGAATTTAGAATCCTTTTTTTTTCTTTTTTTTTTAGCTGGTGGAAAAAAAGGTTAGGACTCATCCACTGCAGCTTATATTGAAATCAGCATCTAGCAAAATGAACTAGGATTTTTAAAAAAATGTGCAAACAATTGAAACAGCCCCTTTCATTTATAAAAGTCAACTTGTCAAAGACTGATAAAACTTGGCATTGGCACCTCTGCCATATACAAAGGTAAAAGTGTAAAAATGAAACCCCGCTCAAAAGTACTTATTGGTGGTGGCTTCTTGGGGGGGAGGGGGGAGTGGGGAGTGGGGGCAATCATAATGTTTGTTTAAAGGCTGCTGATATAACTGATCAACTATATCCTTAATCACATATATAATCATGGCCTTTCCTCACGGTCAACTGCCATATGGTCCAGTAAAAACCATCATAAATTGTAATAGGTTATAATAATTAAATTTGTGAAACAGTAACTTCCAAAATCTAAATTATAATAAATGTAATGACTCCAATAATACGAGGTTATGAAAATCCAAACCAATGACCACAAAACTCCATAAACTTAAATTTGCAAGTTCTCTAAAATAACATTTTTATGAAATATACATTCAAAGGAAATAGACCAAATCTTTAGACATAAAAGGAAAACACTCTATCTTCAGACCTGCGTATTTAATCTGTAATATAATAAAATAGGGTGAGCTCAACAGCCCAGTTATTAAGTCTCCTACAATATGCAAACACTTAAGGAACAAGGACATAATTACCAATACCCACAGATGTTTTAAAGACAATATTTTAGCTACAAGAATATACTTGGAATTTCCAAAACAAAATTAAGTAAAACTCAGGAGAAATAAGGCTACACATCTATGAAGACAAGTTATTGCTCAGGGGAGGAAGTCTGACTTTCATGCATGCTTTCATCCCTAGCACTCAACTCCACAAAAACCCATGCACAAAGAATTAATACTATTATAAATGAAATATATTACAATGCAAACTAATTAAAATAGATCACTAGTAATTAGTATAATAAAAAATCATGTGATCCAAACTGGGACACACTTCCTTATATCATAAGAATAAAAAATCTTGGGAACATGGGCATAATTTCATCATACTCATAAAAAAAAACACATATATGACCTGTGCATTCATTTCTCATGATTTTTGCTTCAACCCAACAATACAATTTTTTTTTTTTTTTATCGGCAATGCATTGGCATATCTTCAATCAAATGTGTATGGCTGAACACAAATTATTTCAGCCACCAGAAACTACAAAATATAACAATCGAAGTCCAGCAGAAGACATGGATACAAAATATAACCATTGTGTTCTACCATGAGATATATTTATTTCCACAAATGCAAAAAAACAATATGTTGCCAAATACTCCTTGGAGTTAAACTTGCAGGTTAAATTTATAAACAGAAATGAAATAACAAATATCCCATACATGGTGTAAATACAAGCATTCATATTTATGTGTCTGTTCTGCGTGTATGTGTTGTTGACTAATAAGCAAATGCAACAAGAGATGAGACTGACCCCTAATTGAAATTTGTGGCGATCAAGAATGTTCACATCTGACTGCACTTTCTTTAACTGCACATGGTTCCCACAAATCAAAACAGAAATTTGTTGCAGAGAGAAAGATTCTAAACAAATTCATATTGAAATTAATAGACCAAAATTTTTTTGATAAGAAAATAAATAATATTATAAAGTGCAAAAAATTGGCACAGCCTTATTTCACAGGAAGCATACAAAGGAAGAGCCAAAAAGAATTAAAATACAAGGAAATTAACTTCAAACCTGTTCCTCAAGAACATCCTTGGAATCAGTGGACACAATTTTTCCTTCTTTAACTTGATCTTCATTTCCCTCCAACATTCTCAAGCTTCCAGAGAAATCACCTTGGCCATCAAAGTCTTGCTTTTTCCTACGTTTTCTATCATTCTAAAATAAATATGCAAATATTTTGAACTCAAACATATGTGCATTAATATGAAGATGAAAGATGGGTAGCAAAATGAAAACTCGGTAGTATATTATGAACAATCAGTGTGAATTATTCACTCCAACAGATACCCACATTATCTGTTTTGTTATTAGTTAAATAACAAAGGGCATAACCATATAGAATTGGCAGAATCCCCAATTCTATCTTCCACATCCATCCAATTTGATGCAAGAAGATTAATACTTGCTGTACTTGGGTGTCTCTTTCTTTGATATCAATAAATCTTTATTACTTATCAAAAAATAAGACTAATACTTTCATTTTCTAGAGAGAGAGAGATTTAGAGAGAGAGAGAGAGAGAGAGAGAGAGGGAATTCAATCCTCAATCTAAACTCAACTCTAAAAGTCTGAAATTCACTATCAACCTATCTATACAATGCATGTACATGGATATTTATAGCCTAAGAATTTGTTATTAGTGATGACATCATCCATAACTAACTCACATTTATCACATGCTAGATTTAATAAAGCACATGACTTCTACTTCTAACAACTTCCTAAAATCTAGCATTTGCATGTCCCACTAATTAATTTTCCCTCCAATTTTGAAATACTACAAGAAGCTTGGCACTCGTGGATTTAGCTACAATAATCACATAGAAAATGTGAAAAATCAGCCCCTAGACTTGGCTGGACTTGTGCCATGTTACGTCACCATGCCACATCATCATCATCCATGTAATACATTAGACTCCAGCATCACTATTATTGTACATAACTTCATAATGTACATAATAGCACACAAAACCTTTAAATCATTCTTGAATGTATTTTAAACCAAAGGTGTTAATACGGTACTGGAGGCCATTTCGATTTGGACATGAATGCGAAATATTTTGGTACCAATGTGCCGTTTGAAGATTACTAAGGGGGCAAATTTATGAGATCACAAAACCCATCCTCGTCAAATTGTGTAGATAAACAAGCCACACGTTTTTTCCACAAAATGTTACTGTGTGTTTTCTAAGATCACAAAAGTGATGAAAGAGAAGTGTCCCTCTTAGCATGGATAGTTCTTTCTTTTTCCAAAACAATAAGATTATCAACACGTAAAGCTTCATCCATCTGATATATACATGTAAGAGCCATTTACCCCATTGCCAATCAATAATTTTATATTGCATTCATTTTTTTTACAAGTGATCAACTTTATTAAAATAAAATATAGCCTATCACATGGAAGGCATACGAGATGGGGGGAAAAGATTATAACCTAAGATTACAAGGGTCTAAGAACTCCAAGAATGAAATAAAAGACAAGATACTAGCAGACGACAACTACTCAAACAGAAACCTTAAAACACCACCCCAATAATCTCATTTTTTTGTAATTGCATTTATAATCTAAAAAAGTTACCTATTATTCACAAATGCAAAAGTAGTTAGAACTAAAATTAACCCAATACGGCATGGAAACAAAAGTAATTATATTTTATAATCTTAAAAATCACATATTATTCACAAATGCAAAAGTAGTTAGGAGTAAAATTAACCTAGTAAGGCAATAATAAAGACTTCATCTAAAATGAACTAATGCTAACCAACCAAATATATATATATATATATATAGAGAGAGAGAGAGAGAGAGAGAGAGAGAGAGAGAGAGAGAGAGAGAGAGAGAGAGAAATATATATATATATATATAGAGAGAGAGAGAGAGAGAGAGAGAGAGAGAGAGAGAGAGAGAGAGAGAGAGAGAGATATGTAGTGTAAAGAAAACATGCAAACATACCTCTTCCTCTCAAGGGATCTGGAAGAGCTAAACTCTGCAAATTCAAGTTCCACCAGAGTAAATTCAATCAGTTGGAAGTAAAAGATGAAAATAAAACTCTATTGACAACTTAATGGGAAAATTATAGCCAAAGGAGATAGGAAGAAGGGAATATGGATATATAACAAAGACTGAAGAGCTCAACCATTTATATAATGATATTCCAAAAGCCACCGACATGTGGACTAAGCACAAATAAAGAAAAGGAAGAAATATAGAAAATGAGGAAAGTGAGGAGCTTGAAGGACATTATATCTGACCACGAAGCATTTGTCGGCCTCCTGCATCTCTCACAGGTGGATACCTCCGTGATGGAGAATGCCTTCTAGCAAGCTTATCCCTCAAGTCACTACCTTGATAGTCCCGCCTGCCTGCAATAAGAAATAGAAGAATTTCATGTACGGCAGACCAAGTCAATATCAATTAATCTTTCCGAGGAAAAAAAAAAGTAGAAGACACTTTCATTAATGAGGCTAAGCTTACCATTACATGGAACAATATGAGATATATAATAATGAACATTCTTAGTGCCTTCGTGCCAGTTTCAAAAGGGTCACAAAACTACCCCCTCATATAATGAATAGATGTAACAAAACCCATGTTTGAATAGCATTGGAATAAAGGAGAGTTGAAATTCCCATCTTCTTGTTGAGAAATAAGATATATAATGCAAGCAGATAATGACGCTAAGGTTACCATTACAAGGACTAACATGAGAAACACTAATGAACACTATTAGTGCCTCCTTGCAGTCCCAAAAAGGCCCATAGAAACCCATGTGGAGCAATAAGATAAAACCCAACAAGAAGATACATCATTGGGATAACCTTCAACATCAAGTAGCATTCAATAAAGATGACCTGATATCCCTGTCTTCTTGTTCAGAATAAAGATACATAACAAGATCTGCATGGTAGATATTTCTTCAAATTGCCATATGACGATATAGTAATAATCCATCCACAAGCAATAGAGGGTTTAGTTTCTGATACTATCTCCAAAAAAATGGCATTCCTGATCAACTCATGAAATCCCATCGTGATGTGATTCAAGCAGAGGTAACAAATGAACTCAGTAAAATAAGCTTCTCAAATAAGTAACTGCAGAACTTGTTGTAACAATCTTTTGAACATTAACCAAATCCTCTTTTGTAGATAACATGAAGGAAAATATATCATGATCCTTCAAGAAATACTCTGGTGGTCCATAGATCATCACAACCATGATAAAGCTCGCCATGTAAATACAATAATCAGCATTAGGATAAACCAACCAACCAACCAGCACAATCCATTCTGAAGAAAAAAAAGCAACTAACCTTGTCAGATGCTATAAATTTTCTATCTTCAATGAAACACCCCAAACTGCTGTTAGTACAACATGTCTCTCAATCAGACATTTTGATGATACTTCCAATCAATAATTTAATAATGCTCTTCTCACATACTGCCATATTAGATGTAAGCAAGCCCTCTTGTCTGGCTTATGCAGATTCCATTGATAAATAGAAATGTCAACATACAAGTATATGGTTTTGGAATAAAAAGCCAAACTTTATACATCTCTATACCTACATCTGTACATATACACAGATTATGAATATAAGCATATAATACATACAAAAATTTAATGCATGTGATTACTTTTTATACACTGGTTTAAAGTACTGTACACATTTTTCACTATGTTTCTATTTTCCTTCCACAACAAGCCAACAGGATACAAACATCCCTTGACACACAGCACCACAAAAATGACATGCATACTTAATCAAATGTTTACATACATACATAAAGAACTGTATAATATCAATAGCAAAGCCACAAAGGGATTGCATTACTCAGCTGAGCATTAGTCCAATATTTAATAGTATTCATTACACGGTACGTATTTCTTATGTAATAACACATCATAGCATTAGCCAACCAATAAGCCCATTTTCTTTCTTGTTATTTTTTGATACGTGTACTGTATATATATATATATATATATATATTACAACCTAAAAAGCACGGACGCTTCATTTGGGGGTGCCATGCCTGTGTCATACTGGCTGTGTCATGTTATATTTTTTCAGAAATTGCTCATGTCTTACCCGCTAAGCAACTACTATACATAAACAAACACCAATTTGTAAAATTCAAACTAGTCAAAATCCTCTACATATGTGACTCACATATTAAAAAACATGACCCCAAAAAAAATCTAATTAAAAATATATGAAAAATAACAGTTTATCCACCTTTGGTGGGAGATATGTTTGATTTGCCAACCTGTTTTTTTTGGGAAAGTAACATTTAACCCACTTGAGGCTCACTTCAATTAACTCCCCACTAATACTTTTTGCTTAAACATCACTCTGCAATCAACAATTATAATCTCTGCAAGTGGTTAAAGGTGTCATTTTTTTATTCTTTATTACTGAGCAGGTGACAGCTCAAGCCTAAGCCATAGCTATAGATTTTGAAGCTTATTGACATTAATACCAATTCAAAACAAATAAAATTGAAAAGTAATGAAGAAGCAAGCAAGAATATAGTACCACTATAAGAGGCAGAGAAACCTCGGAGCTCCGAGTCACCATGCGCGAAGGAGCAACTTTGGCGCGAACACCTGCCCTTCTGATACAAAACGCACAGCTTCGTCTTGAATAGCTTCCTCTCAACCATGGCGCTATATAAATAGTAATTTGTATATATAATTCCGAAATCTCAAAACCGCGGGTCGTCGAAGCGAGAATGAAAACGCCGACTGTGTGAGAATGTGAAATGATATCAAGTTCTGCAAATGTTAAACCGAAAACGAACCGTCTAGGGTTAGGTATGCGAAAGATGATGAAGATGAAGAGGACGTACCTTCGAATCTTTGATTGTGTTGTTTGAACTTCGGTGAGTGAGCGAGTGAGGGAATGATTATTAGGCGATGAGAGAAGATAAAAAGTAAACAGGGGTGCGGTTTACTTGTTTTTGACTTTTTTTTTTTTTTTTCAAATTAAATTATTTGTGTGAATGTTGGGGCTTTCTTTTCTTATTTTTTTGGGATGGTTTAAGAGGTGTTCTTTCAAGGTTTACATTCTCGGCCCAACCCAACATTCATTTCTAATCTTACATTCCTACCCCAAGAGATATATGTGTTTTTATTTCTTTAATTTATTTGAATCCTCTATATATATATATATGTGTGTGTGTGTGTGTATTTATTTTCTTCCAATAGCTGTAAATTTTATTTTCCTGTTAAAATAGGGTTGCCCAGTAGAACCCTCAACCTAATGAACTCGCTCGACCCAAACTGACATGTTTGGATTCAAGTGGTTTCAACCACAAATGACAATTGGCGAAGGTTCCAATGTTTCAAAACTTGCCTTGAATTGAGTGTCGATTACCCCCACTTGGGAATCCGACAAAACCAACTCATCCAAGCTCCTATGTTTTCCAACAATTTCTCCACCCATATTTGGTGGAGATCTTGAGATTTCCAACAAAACCCAACTGTTTTTGCACTTCATAGACACCATAAGCAAGTTTTAAATGAATTTGATCGCTATTGAGGTATAATTTTTTTCACACATGCCATATGCCCTAATCCTATTCTATCTTATTTATCCACTCGCCAAAAAATAAAAATCCAAATATCACCCATAAATCATATTGCGCCTCCATAAATATTTCTCATCCTATTACCAAATTGGTCCATAAATATTTCTTATCCCATCACCAAATTAGTTCACAATATATTTCATATCCTATTACTAAATTGGGTCACAAATTAAACCATTACCGTAAAAATAACATATCTTATCATGTTTTAGCATTGCTTATGGCAAAGCCCAAAACCGGTTAGCATATTCCATTCCTATTGATGATGCTGAAAATGTCACCAGTGAGTCACACAATGCTCGTACACTCGATATGTTATTTGCACAAAGAAAAAGAGAAGACCTAATGAAGAGCACCAATGTGGTGCCGGGCAAATACCCTCCGAAGGTCAAGTTAGAACTTCTTACAACTCTAGAGTGCTAGAGAGGGTTTAATAATACGTACCTTGATTTGTGAGAGTATTGGAGTTTTTATAGTAGTAGAGGGTTAACCATCTCTTCCTTGGGCTAGAAGTCCTTTCCTTATAGGAATCCTAATGAGCGTATATTACGGAATTTTTTCCTTGTAGGATACTAGCATTAAGCGTGGGATACAAGACATTTCCTTATTTACTCATGTGTGGTGACCAAGCCAAGATTTCATTAAGACCATCAGCTTCAAGATCGTCAGCTTTCCTTATTCCCTTCAGCCTTTATGGCGTCAACTTCTTGATGGTGTTACCTCCTAGGTGAGCTAACTTCCTTCCTGTCAAGCCACTATCCGTCAGTTTTTTGGGTCTTCAGTGTCCCTCATAATTTACCCCGTCAGCTTAAGCCGTAGGACCTACTCTATGATCAAATCCGACAGGCTAAATCCAAAGCGTCTTGCATGCTATAATTTTACTTATCAGTTGCCCCGTACTCCATATCTCTAGGCCTGTTCAAGAATATACCGGCACCGACAAAACCGGTCTAACTGCACCGCCCTGCCCCGCTCAGAGCTCCACCGAAGGTTTTCGGCACGGTGGTCGGTGATGGATCTTTAGTACCGACGTCGGACCGGTGCAGCCATTGGCGTTAAGAGTTGCATACTGACGAAGACCGAACCAACCCGACATGTTTTATGTATATATGTTAATATATGTATAAGAAGAGCTAAAGAGGCCTCGGTGAAGAGTCTAACGTTCTAACTTCTAAGAACTAAGAAGTAAGAAGACGCAGGCAACGTTCATCCTTGAACACTAAACAGGGTCGTCCTTATCAAAAAAAAATTTGAATAAAAAAAGAGTTAACGTGTGTGAGCTCCTTTTTTAAGTCAAGAAATGTGTGTGTGTGTCAGGAGGAATAGTATGAGACTTTGAGTGGTCATGTCTATAAGTAACTCTAGTGTTTTCCACTTGCAATTTTTGAAAAAAATATATTAAAAAAAATGTTGTGGCCGTATGAGTTAGTGTGTTACAATCAATCAATCATGCCACTTGTGTTTTTTGAAAAAATAAAAATAAAATAAAAAAAGAATGCCTGTCACAGTGAGTGCAAGATATTTTTTTTCTCTATTGATCTCAGCCACACGTCTTTTTTCTTAAGTCTCCTGCTCAGCTGCTCTCAATTGTCCTCTTTACTCTTTAGACTTTTGCTCCTCTCAAGTCTCACACTCTCACCTCTCAGACTCATAAGTTAGTCATCACTCAGCTCAGTCTGACAGGTGGTTTGTAATGGGTTTTAATATTTGGATTTGTAATGGGTTTTGAATCTTTTGATATTTAGATTTGATCTTAGTTTTGATTTGTGGTTTGAATCCTTGAGTTTTCTAGGTTTGATTTGGTTTCAGATATCTCTTCCTCTGTGTGTGTGTGTGTGTGTGTGATAGACAGGTGGACACTGACCACCGCGCCGACTAGAACTGCCACCGATGTTGCTGGAGAACCGTTCCTCAAGTGCGGCGACGGCTTGGGTTTTTAGGAAACTGAAGATTCTACTGCGGTGCAGAAATGGCCACAAAAACCGGCCGCACCGCACCGTGTACAGCCTTACATATCTCGGTCAGTTTAAACTGACGGGTTATGGAGTTATATTTTTTGTTGCTAACATTCACTTTGGCCAGGAGAGAGGAAATAATTTAAGGGTGATTCCTCAAGCAGTTAGTATTAAATGCTCGGACACGTGACACATTCTGGTTGGCTCCTCTTCTGGACGAGGGCATCGCTTCGACTTTTGTGCATTTCCCCTTTATATATAACCTACCTTTTTTCCTCATTTCTCCTATTTCATTTTTATTGATTCCTGGAGAGAAGATCCATCACTTTTGTTCCATCGATTCACCCACATCGTCACCTGTGCTGCTGCCGTCGCTTTTAGAACCGTCGCCCGTTTTAAGAAGCTTGTAAGTTTATATATATATATATATATGCTTTTATTTCGATTGATTTCTCTTATAGTGAGGTCGTCATCTTAGGTGCTTAGAATAAATCCGTCACTTGTAGGTAGTCAGATGTCAAGTGATGCGTTGAGTGATCAGTCGTCGATCCGCGATGGAGTGGGCTACGACGAGGTATTTGGTTCAGGTCATGAGTCCGAGAGCTTTTCTTGGTCGTCAAAGAGAGAGACGTCAGCTCAATCTCCTGTCGAGGAGGTAGGATTCATGGAGACGAAGGTCAAGAGGAGGTAGTAGATGAGGAGAATGAAGTTGAGGTGAAAGGAGAGAGGGATAGTGACAGAGATGAAGGCGACGAAGAGTCTTATGAGGGAACTTCAGGAAGTCCTAGAGGTAGTCGTCCCTTCATCCTTCCCAAGGAATGGGCTGTTAATAAATTTTTACCAAAGATGAGTGATAAGGTTTTCAAAGAGTTACGCGTCCGTTTCCAAATCCCAGACCATATCCCTATCCGTCTGCCCTGGGAAAATGAAAAGTGCTATACGGAGAGAACTGCAGACGTTGGTATGTATGATGCAATGTTTGCTGCAAGGCTCAGACTACCCTTGACAGCCTTGCACTGTCAGCTGGCTGACTTTCTTGGGTTATCCATTAGCCAGATTGCCCCCAACTCATGGAGGATTTTCATAGGTGCTGAGATCTTATGGGGTCATCTGAGTGGAGGACACCGTCAGCTTTCTTTAGATGAATTCTTCTACTATTATAGACCCCAACATCTTTCTTCTTCTAAGGAGATGCACCATTTTGCGTCAGGGAAAAGGATTTGAGATTGGTGTCTAAGATGCCAGATTCAAATAGAGATTGAAAAAGTATGTACTTTTTTGTTAAAAGGATGGACTGGGTGTGCCGTCAAGAAGAATGGGAGACGATACCCGTGATTATTTTGATAATACTTGGGCATTTGTCAAGGATTCAGGTTTTAACCGACAGCTTTAGCCCCATCAGCTTTTACATATATTTATTTATTTATTTTTGGTGTTTTAATGACATTAGTCTGTTTTTCTTTTCAGCCAACACTCGCCCTCTTATAATTAAAGAACAAAGGGATTTTATCCGTCAGGTTCTAGAGATTCCCTTAGAGGAGCGTAAATGTCAAGATTTAATTACTCTTGACACTCTTTACGCATACTGCGGGGGTCCGGAATCGACGCCTGAAGCTCGTAAGCTATAGGAATTTTTTCGCCGTCGTGAGTAGTTTTCTGCCACTCCACCACTTTGGTTCTTATCGTCAATCTTTCTCATGCATATCTGTTATGTTCACAAAAATGGAGGCCACTAAGCAACGGATAAGGGCTGCTGCCGCCCGTCAGAAGGAGGAGAAGAGGGCCAAGGGGGAATTGACATCTTCCTCAGCCCCCAAGGCCGACACTAAGGGTTTGTTGAAGAGGAAAACTGATGGGAAGGATGTTCGTCCTCTTAAGAAGGTGGCCGTCACTCTGGGGATGAGTCCCTAGAGAAATCACCCCCCAAGTCAGGCCATGGGGCTAGAAAGGGGGTAATGACTCCTTCTGGTTTGGTACTTAAAGGGCCCGTTGCCTACTGACACACAAGGATTATGCTGTTGAAAATGTGGAATCATTTATAAAACTGACGGATATAGATCCTTGCGCTCAGTTGGGGACGGAGAACTTAGGAGCGTTAGCCATTTTTGACCTAACACAAGTATACTATCTCTCCTAGCTACCTTTCTTCTTTATCTTTTTCATGTTTATTGATTGACAACTTTGGTCTTCTTAGGCCTTGGTACGTGTGAAAGCGCTCCAGGACCGGTGTGTGGCTAAGGAGGAGGGCGTCGTCACTCGCGTCAGGAAGCACAACGTCAACTTGATGAATGAACAGGGTCAGTACAAGGAGGTCGTCCGTCTTTTGAACGTCAAGTTGAAAGAGACGAAGCAGAAGTTGGAGGAGGCAGGTCATTAGAAGGAGGGGTTGGAGCAAGAGCTGACAACCCTTCGTGCGCAGGTAGAGACGGCTGGGGCTAACGCAATCAAGAAATTCAAGGCGTCAGATTCCTTTATTGATTCCTGTGGTGGATACTACGGTACTGGATTCAATGACTGCCTTAAGCAAGTTGTGTCAGCCTTTCCTGAATTGGATTTATCTGGGATCACCTTGGATGATGCCCCGCCGATGACGCTTGCTAATGACGCCGTCATTATTGAAGGTGACGACCCTAATAATGCCCCCTTACATGAAGATAGTGGCTTTATTTTAGCCCAGCCTGCTGCGAACCCTCCTTTTGTTGAGGACCTAAACGTAGAAGACCCTTCTACTCAAAAAAGTAAAAAGACCTCGAGTGACGCTCTTTCTGCCCAACCATAATTTTGTTTTTTGTAGTTTACATTTCATGCCATTTGTGAACAATATTTTTTAAATGCCTTTCTAGTTGTAGGCTGAGGTCGTTAGCCTGGTCGTGGATTATTTAATGATTACGAACCCATCTGTTTTAATGATGCCGTCGGCTTAATAAAGCTGTTTTTCCTTTAAGGGATTTCTAATCATTCCTTCATTCTTGATGTTTTCCATGTTAATTTTGTTTTAAGGGTATGTTATGTCCGTTGGCTTCTTGCACTAGACTTACCCTTATTAAAATCTTATTTCTTTCTGATGAGACAGCCACTTTTATGAGTCTGTCACATGGACCGTTAACTTTATAATCTCCACTTTGTTGAGACTGTTAGCTTTATAAGCCCGTCACTTTTAATGAGTCCGTTACATGGACCGTTAATTTTATAGCCTCCACTTTGTTGAGACCGTCAACTTAATGAACACGTCATTTTTGATGAGTCCGTCACATGGACTGTTAATTTTATAATCTCGACACTTTGTTGAGACCGTCAACTTCATGAGCCCGTCACTTTTGAGGAGTCTCTCACATGGACCGTTAATTTTATAGCCTTGTCCATATTATGGACTTGGTGAGCTCCTCTTTTTGCAATCTCGTCACTTTGATGAGATCGTCAGCCTAGGTGGTTGATATTTTTTCATCCCATTGGGATAAATTGATGCTTGTCCATATCTAGACCTGGTTTCTGGCCCATTCAAGGGCTTCAACCATGCTTCATCCTCCTGGGATTGATTCGTCTATCTTGAGGGCTTATGGTCGCCAATTTTTGTAGACTTAAGGTCGTCCACTCTTTAAGTACTTAGAATTTTTTACCTTTTATGGACTTAAGGTTGTCCGTTTTTTGCAAACTCGTAAATAGAAGACGTCAGCTTTTCTGAATAAACTCTTCTTATTGCCATACATTCAAAAAAAGTAATTCTAAAAAAAACCTGCCCTTTAGGCTTATTGTAGCAAAAACTAAAGTAAAGAAACTTGCCCTTTAGGCTTATTGTAAAAACTAAAGTAACCGATAAGTTTGAGGAGTATAACTAAAATTTGCTGCGGTAGACTATAAATGAAAGGAGGTGTTGTCATCTCTAATGGTAGTACTTTCGTAAATGCTTCGCATTCCAAGGATGTGGCAGCTTCCGTCCGTCTAGAGTCTCTAGGTGGTAGGTGCCTTTTCTTTGCCATGTCGTGACTTGGTAAGGCCCTTCCCAATTTGGGCTGAGCTTCCCTTGGGTTGGGTCTTTTGCTGTGCCCATGACTTTCTTTAGAACGAGATCTCCAACCTGGAAGCTTCTGCGTCTGATCCGGGAATTGTAGTGCTTTGCCATGCGGTCCTAGGTACTGTGCAAGCCTTTGTTCCACTGTAGCCCTTATTTCGTCTATTAGATCCAGCTGTAGACGTAAAGCTCCTTCGTTTCTGCTCTTTTCATGGTTGTACACCCTGTAGCTTGTGAGTCCAACTTCGGCTAGGATGACCGCTTCGTTCCTGTATGTTAGTCAGAATGGTGTCTCTCTTGTGGGCGTCCTCGCCGTCGTTCTGTACGCCTAAAGTATGCTTGGCAGCTCTTCAGGCCATATACCCTTTGCCCCCTCAAGTCAAGTCTTGAGAATCTTGAGCAAGGATTGGTTCGTGACTTCGACCTGTCTGTTAGCTTGAGGGTGGGCAGGGGAGGAGTAGTGGTTTTGTATCCCCAACTGCGAACAAAAGTCTCAGAAGGAGTCATTGTCGATTGCTTCCCGTTGCCTGAGACCAAAACCTTAGGGATGTCAAACCTGCATATGATGCATCTCCAAACGAAACTCCAAACGTTTTTCTCCATAATGGTTGCTAAGGCTTCAACTTCCACCCATTTTGTAAAGTAGTCGATGCCAACTACCAAGAACTTCAGCTATCGTACCATGGTAGGGAATGGTCCCATAATGTCTAGTCCTCACTGAGCAAATGGCCACGAGGCTATTATTGGGGTTAACTCCTCGGTTGGTTGCCTAATGATATTGCTGAACATCTGGCACTTATCGCAAGTCTTGATATAAGCCTCGGCATCTTTCTGCATGGTGGGCCAAAAGTACCCCGCTTACACTAGCTTGTGCATTAATGATCTCAACCATGAGTGGTTTCCACAGATTCTCTCATGTACCTCTCTTATGAAGTAGTCTGCTTCTTCAGGACCCAAGCATCTTAGGTACGGGCGGGAGAAACCTCTTTTGCATAAGATGTCTCTTATCAGGACGAATCTTGCCGCTTGGACCTTCAGCTTTCTTGCAGCTTCCTAGTATGCCGTTTTTTAAGTAAAAGACTAACAGCGTAGTCCAATTATTTTCGGAGCCTATTTCCTGCATATCGATTGAATCTATTAGTGGAGAGAGCTGAACAAAGGAGAATGCATTATACATGGTGGTCATATGTTCGGCTGAGGCAGCTTTGGCCAAGCGGTCGGCTTGCTCGTTTTCCCCTCAAGGGATTTGTATGATTTTGGCCTTCAGCTCGTCTACCCTCTTCTTTGCTTGGTCCAGATACCTCTTCATTCTTTTACCCCTACACTCGTAGTCCCCATTCATCTGGTTGGTAATGACTTGAGAATCACAGTAAATGACCTCGTTTAAGGCTCCTGCCGCTTTGGCGAGATCAAGCCCTACTATTAAAGCCTCGTACTCCGCTTCATTATTGGTAGTGGGAAAATCGAGGTAGACCATACACTCAACTGTGTCCCCCTCGGGTGATAGCAACATGATGCCGGCTCCCCCTGCCTGTCTGTTAGACGATTCGTTTACATGTATGCTCCATTGAGGAGACTCTTCTGCCCCCTTGTCTCGCCATTCATGAACTCTGCTATGAAATTTATGATGATCTGTCCTTTAACGGTGATTTATGGGTGATACTGGATGTTGAACTCGCTCAACTCTATGGCCCATAGTGCCAATCTGCTAGCAGCTTCAGGGTTGCTCATTGCCTACTGCAAGGGCTTGTCGATTAGGACAATAACCTTGTGGGCTTGAAAATATGGCTTGAGTTTACGTGCCATTATAACTAGTGCGAATGCGAGTTTCTCCATGGGCGGGTATCTTTCTTCGGCACCGCGAAGTGCCTGGCTAGCATAGTACACAGGCTTCTGTACTCTTTCTTCTTCCCTGACTAAGGTGGCGCTGACAGCAGCAGGGGAGAAGGCCAGATAGAGAAAAAGCTCCTCACCGGGCTGCGAGGGACTTAGCAATGGAGGGGAAGAAAGATAGACTTTTAACTCCTCAAATGCTTATTAACACTCAACAGTCCATTCGAAATATTTCTTCAGTGTGCGAAAGAAGGGTAAGCATTTGTCCGTTGCCCTTGATACAAATCTATTCAGTGCAACTATTTTGCCGTTGAGGCTTTGTACTTCCTTCACATTCTTTGGCGGTGCCATCTCCATTATGGCCCGGATTTTGTTTGGGTTGGCCTAGATGCCTCTCTACGACACCATAAATCCTAGGAATTTTCCTGTCGTCACTCCGAATGTGCACCTTGTTGGATTAAGCTTTATGTTGTAAGAGCGTAAAGTGTTGAACGTTTCCTTGAGGTCTGCTAGTTGATCCTCCTCCCTTCAGCTTTTGACCAGCATATCATCAACGTAGACTTGGACATTTCTCCCAATCTGCTGTGCTAACATCTTGTCCATAAGCCTCTGATACGTTGCGCTTGCATTTTTTAAGTCGAACGGCATCACCTTATAACAAAAGAGTCATTGACTAGTTACGAATGAAGTTTTCTCCTGATCAGCTTCATGCATTCGAATTTAATTGTAAGCAGAGAAAGCGTCCATAAAGCTTAACAGCTTGTGCTGGGCGGTGAAGTCCACTAGAAAGTCGACCTGTAGGAGGGGATAGCTGTCTTTGGGGTAGGCTTTGTTCAGGTCGGTGAAGTCCACGCACATCCTTCACTTCCCATTGGCTTTCTTGACCATTACAATGTTTGCTAACTAGTCGGGATAGTACACCTCCCTAATGAAGCCCGCCTCTTGTAGCTTACTGACTTCTTCTGCTATCGTTCAATCTCGCTCTTAGGCGAAGACACGCTTCTTCTGTTGGACGGGTGGACAAGATGGCGACACATTTAGCCTATGCACCATGACTAAAAGGTTGATTCCTGGCATGTTCTCATGGCTCTAGGCGAACACGTCTTGATTTTCCTTGAGGAAAGTTATGAGTGCTGAGCAAATTGCCGGGCTGGTGAGAGTACCAAGCCTGGTAGTCCTGTCTGTCCTGAAGCTGTCGAAGGATATCTCCTCGAGCCTCTCTACGACTCTGCCCCCGTTCATTGTTCTTCTTTGCTCATGGTTTGCACTTAGTCGTCCATCTCCAGCATTGCAATGTAGCACTCGCGCGCGACTATCTCGTCCCCTCGCAATTCTCCTACTCCGTACTTAGTGGGGAATTTAATCATCAGGTGATAGGTCGAAGCTACGACGTTCTAGGAGTTAAGGGTAGGTCGTCCTATTATGGCATTGTAGGCAAAGGAGCAATCAACCACTAGGAATGTAATGTCCCTAGTGATTTGCTGGGGGTAATCTCCAATGGTAACCAGCAATGTGACTATGCCTAAGGGGTATACTTTAGTTCCACCAAACCCGATGATTGAAGCATTGGCTGGGGTTAGTCGCTCTCTACTGATCCGCATCTATTGGAATGCAGGGTAGTAGAGAATATTTGCGGAGCTCCCGTTGTCGATTAAGACCCGGTACATGTTATAGTCCCCTACCTGGATGCTAACGACGAGCGCATCATCATGCGGATGGTAAAGGCGTCGGGCATCTTCCTCCGAGAAGCCGATGAGGGGATTGTAGACTCGCGACATCTTCAGAATGATGCCAGTGAGCTGAACGTTTTGGACCATTCTAAGATAAGTCTTTTGAGCCCTTTTTGATAGGCCGTTGGCGGCCGCGCCTCCTACAATCATCCTTATGTCTCCTAAGGGTTGTCCCGGGCGCTCGTTGTCTCGTCGGAGGGCTTGCTCTTGAGGGAACAGATCTGTGCTTTCCTTACTAATGAACTTCTGCAACATCCCTTGCCTAATGAGGGCTTCAATTTGCTGTTTCAAGTCATAATAGTTGGCCATGTCATACCCGTGGTCGCGATGGAAGCGGCAGTATTTATCTCGGGACTGCTTGTTGGGATCTCCCTTCAGCTTCCCAAGGAAAGTCAATGCCCCCTCGTCCTTGATTTGCATAAGGACTTGGTCGATTGGGGTGGTTAGTGGGGTGAAGGTTGTGAATCTCCTCGTGGGGGGCTTAGAGCGCCTATCATCCCTTCACTCTCCGGTTCTTGCCATCTTTTGCCCTCTTTCTTGTCGAGTATCTTCCTAACTTTCTCTTTTCTTGGCTTTTTCTTCGCGAGCTAGTAGAGTGTCTTCGGCATTTATGTACTTGGTGGCCCTGTAAAGTACATCTGACATAGTTTTTGGGTCATTCTTATATAGTGAAAATAAGAACTTACCCTTCCTCAGACCATTCGTAAAAGCTGCCATGAGTATTTTGTCGTTGGCCTCGTCAATCGAGAGTGTTTCCTTGTTAAAGTGGGCTATGTAAGATCTCAACTTTTCATTCTCCCATTGTTTGATACTCATCAGGCATGTGGTAGACTTCTTGTACCAATGCCCTCTAATAAAGTGCGAAGTGAATTGGGCACTCAGCTTTTTAAAGGTGCTGATAGAGTTGGGTGTCAGCCGACTAAACCAAATTCTCACAGGACCCTTCAGCGTCATAGGGAAGGCTCTACACATGATCTCGTTCGCTACGGCTTGAAGATGCATCAAGGTCTTGAAGGTCTCCAAGTGATCAAGCAGGTCCTTGGCTTCGTCATAACTCTCAATCTGCGACATGCAAAACTTCTGTGGTAGAGGAAATAAGTTGACAGAGGTTGTAAACGGCGAATTGGTTCAGTGAACCAAGTCGTCAAGGTCGCTGGATACCCGTCCCTTAAAGGCATTCATCATAAAATCCATCCTTTCCTTCATCAATTGTATATCCGCGACCATGTAAGGGGGGCCGTGTCAAAACCGAAGGGACAGCTGGTCTCCTACCGCTCTTGTTGGTTCGGAACATTACTGCCTTCGGGTCCATCCTGGTTCCTTCTCTTGGCGCTGGTCCCCTCTTGATCACCCCTTTGGTTGTTTAGTGCTACATTCTTCTGTCGCAGTCGTTCCTCCAGGTCGTGGTTTTTCTTAGTGAGGCATTCCACAGCAGTAATGAGAGTTTGGACTTGTCTCTCGAGGGTGGTCATGGGTGGTTCCTCTTCTTGAACGTTGTTTGTGGTTGCCATCGAGCGGGTGAGCACCATGCAACTCTCTTGTTCGGAAAACTATAGCATGAACGCGCTTTCCCACAGACGGCGCTAACTGATGATGTTGAAAATGTCACCAATGAGCCACGTAATGCTCATACACTCAATATGTCACTTACACAAAGAAAAAGAGAAGACCTAGCGAAGAGTACTGATGTGGTGCCGGCCAAATACCCTCCGAAGGTCAAGTTAGAACTTCTTACAACTCTAGAGTGCTAGAGATGGTTTAATAATGCGTACCTTGATTTGTGAGGGTATTGGGGCTTTTATAGTAGTAGAGGGTTGACCTTTTCTTCCTTGGGCTAGAAGTCCTTTCCTTATAGAAATCCTAATGAGCCCATATTACGGAATTCTTTTCTTGTAGGATACTAGCATTAAGCGTGGGATACAAGTCATTTCCTTATTTACTCATGTGTGGTGACCAAGCCAAGGTTTCATTGAGACCGCCAGCTTCAGGATCATCAGCTTCTTGATGGTGTTACCTCCTGGGTGAGCTAACTTCCTTCCTGTAAAGCCATTCTCCATTAGTTTTGTGGGTCTTCAGTTTCGCTCATAATTTACCTCATCAGCTTAAGCCGTAGGACCTACTCTATGATCAAATCCGACGAGCTAAATTCAGAGCACCTTGCATGCTATAATTTTACTTATCACCTATTAAAGCCTAAGAAAACTTATGCTTAGCAATATTTCAAAAGACCATGGCAAAACTATTTTATCAATGGAATTCAAATCCCATAATCAAAACTCTTGGTTCAAACCTATGGCAAAATTATTTTATCAATGAATTTCAAATCTCATAATAAAAACCCATGGTTCAAGTCCATGGCAAATTATTTATCAAAAGTCCATTACTACATGGCACCGTCAAAAGCCCAAGCTAATTACTTGACACCATCAAAAGCCCAATGCTATATAGCACCATCAAAAGTCTAAGCTAACTATGTAACACTATTTTATTAAAAGCCTAAGGTTATTAATGCTTGACAAATAATATATTATAAGTATTTCACTTGAAGCTCAATGATGAACAATTCTTGACAAATAAAATTTTTTAAGTTCTTAAACCCATAGCTACAATTTATTCTACACCATATCACTTCATTGCTTTGCTTGAATTTAATGTGTGTGCATGTGATAAACTCTAGTTCCATTTATTAATCATTACATTTAGATTGAAAAAACAACTTATAATGAATATGTGTGAATGGTGATATCCTAAATTCAAGCATTTGAAAAATTGTGAAATTAACATATATTTTCATATTTTGGATATAGATTTAAGATCAAAATTAGTGTTATGCATAAACATGTGATTACAACCAAGAACATGTGAAGAATGCATATGAACAACATTCAAGCATATCAAGAACATTCAAACACATTCAAGAAATTTAAATAAACTTGCATGCTTTAATCTTAAATTAACATTATAGCAAAATGAAAAACAAGTTACGGAAAGGGTTTGTCCTTACATGCAAGATCCACACTGTGAAGGAGGAGGCTTTTGGTGGAGGTTCTAAGGGTGGAATAGAGAAAAAGAACTAGGAGAATAAGTGTAAGGCTCACTTAGAGGGTGTTTGGATTAGGGTGTTTTCAATTATATAACTCAAAATCCATTGGACCCATTGATTGAAATAATGTTTGATTGAGTTTTCAATTTTTATTTCCATAACTCATATCTCAAATTTTTGAGTCATGAGAATGAAAATCGAGAACTCATGAGAAGCTGTTTTCAAAATTTGATAAATGAGTTTTGTGGCAGTTTCCGTAAATAAGTGCAATTGTGTGGGACCCCCTTCAGTGTATTGTCACATCATCTCAGCATCGTTGGAAGCTTTCTTTGTTCCAAATGCTCTAGCTTCGTTTTTGGCCTCTGTTTTCCTCTATTCTCTTTTCTACTCCAACTTCTCCAATTACTCCTCTCACCCACCTCTTCCAACATACCATTATTTCTTCATTTTGCTTTTTCTTTTACTACTCATACCTCTTACTGGTTCCATATGTTCACAAGCAACTCTTAACCCATCACAAACAGAGAGAAAGAAGAAACCATCCCAACCAGAAACAAGCACACCCTAAGACAACCATCCAATATTGGTGTCAACAATGGTTTGTTAATCCGATCCTTGTACTACCTAAGTAAACACATTTTCTCTCTCTCCCTCTATAAACCCACTATGCTCTGTTTCATTTGATATAAATTTTGTGGAAAAATTTCATCAACTTGAACAATTGTGTCTCTCCTATGTACTTTGTCAAACATCTATGGGTTTTGTGAAATATTTCTACTTCGGCAATTGTTGATGTGGAAAACCCGAAAGTATATATTTCATACATGTTATGGTATATTGTAAAAAATCAAATATGCTTGATGTGGGTCTTGTGCTGATAGTTTGAACCAACATCTAGTGTTGTGGGATGTCTGCTGTAAATAATTTTGGAAGTAAAAATTTTGTTTGGTCTTTCAAAAGGCTAAAAGGACCCACATTGCCACATTATTACAACCTATGTTCTATAAATTAACTTGTTTATGTGCTGGAATATTTGTATTAAATGGCTTATGAATCACAGAATGTGGATGACAAAATGTGGCCTCCCTACATTGAGCAAATTTTTATTGAGATTATGTTGGATGAACAACTCAAAGGGAATATGGAAAATGATGTGTTTAATATGCCTGTTTGGGAATCTATTACCAAGCAACTTAATACCTAAACTAGGAAGAATTTCCTCACTAAGAAGGTGATTCAAAAGCATAATAGGTTAAAGCAAAAACAATGAAAGTAGGGATAACTTTTGAATCATACGAGCTTAAGGAGAGACGAGATAACACAAACTGTGATTGGTTCTGAAGAGGTGTGGGCAAATGTGGTTGCGGTATGTTGTTTACCCCATTTGTGTTTGTATATCTATATGTGCATCCCAGTTCTGTTTCATATGGCCTGTTGTTTAATGGCAATTTTACTTCTTTTCAAGGAGATCCAAAAGCACTGTTACTATGTGTAAAGTTGTGATTTACAATTATATTTTATGTTGGCTTTATTCCATGACAAAAAGTGTTGTAATTGCTTAAATTTTTTTCACTGTATTTTGTGGGATTTATTGTATTGGGTTTAGTATTAAGATGGTGAAGAATCGAGCATGTATTGGATGAACAAGTGGATTTCGTAAGTGTCTCGCTAGAAGCTAACCTGTGAAAGAGCCACGTGAGAAGCACTTACTAGAAACTAAAGAGTCATGCCAAGCTGTCGATTTTGCAAATGTCTCGCGAGTAAGGCCTTCCCGTGAAATACTTGCGAAACATTCTACCTGGAGGATTTTTTAAGTGTGATTTTCTTACCCTTCACCCATACTATATATACCCTCATTACCCATAAAACTCAAAAATATGAGAGGCCATTCAGAGAGAAAAACCCTAGATAGGTTTTCTACAACACACACACTCATCTTTTAAAGAGAGAGCTACTCATTCTTAGTGAGAAATCATTCTAGCCTCTTCTATTTCCCTTTCCTATTTTCATACTTTGAGAGAAGATTTATACATAAACACAACCCACACATTTTTAAAGTATAGAGAGTGTTTTGGGGTTTTGAAAGTTTTGGGGATTTACCAAAAGAAGCCAGAGAGGCTTGGCGAATGCAATCGAGCGTATTGCAGGATTCGAAAAGCTAAAGAATACATGACTCCGAGAAGTCCGTTGGTAGCAAGAGCTTGGAGGGCTCAAGTATATTAGGTAGACTAGGCTTGAAGGGTTTTTTTGTTATTCGTGTACTCAAACTTATTCTCTAGTGGATTGATTTACCACTTGGAGGGCGGCGAAGAGGTTTTTCGCCGAGTTCTTTGGTTTCCTCTTCGATAACACGTCTCGGTGTTATCTTGTGTTTGCATTCTTCTTCCCTACTCTTTTAGCTTTCATTTTATTGTTGATATTTGATGAATATGGTTTAGACTAGTTTTATTGTTAGTTCGCTCACATTTACTCTTATTCTGCACTTAGTTTAAGTTAAAGTAAAATCAACCAAGCCGTAACTTTTGTTTGGAGGGTCTAAACAAGGTCTTGTGTTTTCACATAATTTCGAGCTTTCACTATGGAAGAAGGGCTGCCCCCACTATGAAAAACTGAGGCAACTATTTGCCTTTAATATTGCAACTGTGGCCCTTCAAATCTCTTCTAACACCCTCAATCCCAAATAGTGATGAAGAACATGCCCTGAAGGAGGAACTTGCCACGATGTTCATCATACCCAAACCCAATATGCTGATAAACATTCACTTCAAGATTCCAGTGGCAAGGGGAAGAAGGTTGCCAAGAAAGTAGATAGAGCGAGTGAGATGACTATGGCTTTACAAGGTTATACTGCAAAAGAGAGGTATTCCCAAAGAAAGGGGCGGGCAGCTAGTAGCTTTGAACATTTTGGCCAATCGGCTGCTATAAGTGATCCATGGTCACTGGAAAAGGCTATTAAAGTTCTAAATCAACATAAGGACCTTGATGATGATGCCTAGTTCATTGTTTTCATGGCTCTACACCTCAAAGAGAGCAGGGTGGTGTTCATAGGGATGCTAGAGCATAGGAGGAAGAATTGGATGGACATAGTTGCAAAGCAAAATCACAACTCATCTTTTTTGTTATTAGTTCATTTATGTAATGTGAGTTCTATTGTATGGTGGTTTCATGGAGGTGGTTGTACTTATTAAAACAGGTTTAAGACGTGTTGTTGGTTGGGCCATCTTTTGGTTTATTTCTAGATGTTATCCTAGATGGTTGAAAACTTATTATGTTACTCTGTAATGTTTGTTGTAGACTTGGCTTGGTTTGTGGTCATGTTTATTGAACTCTGTTTATATCGTGTTATGTTATCTTAAATATTTGAACATTCATAATTGTTGTTTTATACGCTTTGTACATTTTCTAAAATTTGTTCTATCATGCTTAGCAAATTTGCTTTGTCTATTTCATAAAACTATATATTTTTTGCCTTATTTGTACTAATCCTCTTTCACTGCAGCGTATAGGTCATAATGTCCGACCCCAATGATGCTAACTCATTTTGGACTTATAACTTTGACAATGCCTACTTCAACAATGATGATGAGATGCATTATGGGGACAATGACTTTGATGAGGAGTACTCGGACCTAGATGAGGAGCAGTTCAATGGGAGCTATGATTTTGATGACCCATTCTTCAACTGCGAAGCTAAGATTCATGGGTTTTGCAACGAAACTAGGCACGACTGCCTCAACCCTGACCATGACACCCTCCACTGTGGGTATGATACAAGTTACGATTTGTTAGATACAGATTCAGATTATGATAGTGAGGAGGAGTTTGACTATGTAAATGGTTTGGTGGGGGAGATGGCATCTTATGTACAACGACACTATGACAAACGTCCTATGTGTACAAGCACTTTGACTAGTAGTGGTTACATGGATGAGGTTAGAGATGGAAATCTGTAACAGTGCTTTGAGATATTCCGCATGTCTTTGCGATTATTCTATCATTTGGTTGATGAGTTGAAACAGCACGAGTATCTAAAGGAAGGAAATGGTCGCGTTGATGTGCAAGAATCAGTCGCCATGTTCCTATACATTATCGGACATAACACCCGTATACGGCGCGTTGCAGATAGGTTCCAGCATTCAACAAAGACAGTGAGTTGTAAGTTTTGAAGGGTTTTATGGGCTGTCCACTCCTATGGTCAACACTTGATTAAGCCTGATTTGAATGTCATAGGCCTCCCACGACATCTCCAAGTGAACAAGTATCACCCATGGTTTGAGATATCACCCAATGCCACTTATTTTGCAAGGTTCTATAATTTTTCTTTGCTGTTATAATGGTTTAGTTCATAATTTTTTGTCTTACATGCACTAGATGTAGTAGTAATATAGTAAAAGTACTCACTAGGCCAATTAGCACTATGACTTATCTCTAAGAGAAAACAAGAATGGGAAAACAGATTGTATAAATGTTTGAGTTTGTGCTTTGGAGTAATGTGATATTGCTTATAATTAATTTCTATTATGTTGTAGAGATGCATTGGAGCAATTGATGGAACTCATGTTAGTGCTCAGCCTCTAACTAGTAGAACCAATGCCTATAGGAGTAGAAAAAGTATTATCACCACTAATGTGATATGTGCATGTGATCATGACATGCAGTTTACGTATGTCCATTCGAGTTGGGAAGGTAGTGCGAGTGACTCAAGGGTATTGAAGGAAGCCATTAAGGACCCGAAACATGGATTTCTATGGTCACCAGAAGGTATACATGTTTTAAATTTAAATACTAAGTAAAACACATTTAGATGTCTGTGGATGTAATAAATGGTAGACTAATATTTCATTTAACATGTAGGTTCATATTACTTGGTTGATTCAAGTTACCCCATTGGTATGTCATTTCTTCCACTGCACAAATCCACCCGCTACCATGCTCAAGAGTTCAGATCAAGCAATAGGTAACGGACAACGAAGAAGGAGTTATATAACTACAAGCACTCCTCATTGTGCATGGTCATTGAGCGATGCTTTGGCATCTTGAAGGCTTGTTTTCCTATATTGAACTCGATGCTGAACTTGAAGCCTTTGCGCTAGTGGTATATCATTTTTGCGTGTTGTACTATGCACAATTTCATCTGCATCAACAACTGGTCTGACAAATTGTTTCATACATGGGAAACTGCCGATCTTGGTATAGGTGCTAGCCGAAACAGTGATGGTGGATTTGCAAGAGCATTAAACTATACAATGACCTGAAGGCATGTTAGGGAGATGTCTGACTAGGCCAAGCGAGCTATGAATCAGTTTAGAGATGACATCACCAACCACATGTGAGATGATTATGTGCATCGTCAATATTGAATTAGGAAATATGTTATGGGCAGCTATTTTGCATGGTAGAGTATTTGGTTGGGCTGTTGGGACTATGTAGTCACCTGGCAGTATATGTTCTTGCCACCTTTTATATATATTTATATATATATATATATAGGTTGTATTACGAAAGATGAGAACTCATTAGACATGTTGTATTATTATATATTCATTGTCAAATCCTTGTTGACAATGTCTTTTGTAACTTATGAACTAATCTTGTAGTTTGACAATGGAACTTATGAATTTTCTAGCATTTTTGTATATTTGACTGCAAATCTTGATACTCTAATTATAATATCCTATTATCCAGTTTTATTTTTGTTGCTATGAGGTTGTAGGTAGTTTTAGGCTTTTGTTTGGGGGCTTGAACTCTACTATATAAGAGTATCTTGGTGCCTACATTTATAGGAGATTTTGGAAGTTGGTATATTCTCTATTTGATTAGGACAAATTGCCTGCATGTATAACCTGGGTTTTGTGGTTCCATAATGTCCATTTGATAGCTAGGATACCTTTATTAACCAAGCTCAAATTAACAGGGAGAAAGATATTCATGAAAGAGTCATTATATTAAATTAAAATGTCAAGTGTTACAATAGATTGTTGGAGTCATGTGTCCAAACTCAAAGGGTTACATATTGCCTATTACATATACCAAACTGTCAATGCAAACACAATTGAGTCCTTCTAACATCCCCAAACCTAGTACTAAATAAGTAGAATACAAGAAACAACACCTATGAGAGAACTAGAACCTGTTTATACATGTTTATCTTCTTTTCAACAATCCTTTGTGCAACCTTAGATTTTTCTATCTTTCGAATCACAACTCTTTTCCTCTCTCGTGCTTCTTTAAGCGATGCACGTGCTTCCTTCTTGCTCTCAGTAGCAAGCATTACCTCATTCTCCAGTCTCCTAAACTTTTCTATCATGATAGGTGATGTTTCCTCGCCACACTTGCAAGTGTTGTTGTTTAACCATTTACAATGTTGGTCATCATCTTGCAACGTACATGATAATATTGATACAAGCTAAATAAAGGAATTTATGACATAGAAAGAACAGTGTAATTAAACACAAATGTAAACTCATCGGCATCCATTCTCTACAACCATAAAACCTTCTACCAAAGTTTTGGAGCCACAATGATGTCTTAACCACACAACGATCCATGTTGCATAGATGGCCATTACAGCTAGAGTAATAATTACTTCCTTTCGACATTTGTTCAAACACCCCACGCCTCTGCACATAGCACAAAATGAGTAGTATTTGAATTTCCTATTGTCATATGCTTGCAAGGAATATTGTAAAAGTAAACCAATTTGCTCCTTAGTGCAGCTCAAAATTTTCATATGGTGAAAGTGAAAGATGGAAGAAAATAGATTATGCAAGAATATAAGACTGCAGATTCCTTTCAAATTTCAAAGGAACGAATGTCACTGCAACAAGCATCTCGGCCAAACTAACTCCATTCATGCAAAATGTTATGAAAATTATTCACCAGAGTAATCCATGTCAATAGAAAGTACTACTTTACCAGATAACAATTATAGTAAAAACAAACAAAACCACAGAGGCAGATCACCCAAGAACAATCTAAAGCATGAGTTAGAAGAAACCAAATACCCACATTCCTGACCTCAAAGCATACTCACCAAAAGCTAAACAAACTCAACCCTGCACAAACGAAATTAAAACACAGTTTTCAGTAGTCATGAAGTCATAAATTCAAGAAAAAAAAAAGATGTGAGGAAAATAATAAAGCAACTAGACTAGAATGTTTCGGAACCCATTCATGAATTTCTGTGTTCCTTTTGGGGCAAAGAAAGAAGATAAAATCAAGAAAAACAGAGCAAGAGCAACAGAGCACTACAACTAAGAATGAAATAAAAACATACCAATAATCTTGGATTTTTGCTGGAGATGGGTATTTGATGGAATGTGTTGAAGATGGAATTTGGAGTGTGTAGGAGATAAGGAAACAAATAAAATAGTTTTTTTATATTGGGTGAGAGCAGTGTTGTTAAAAGTGCACTTAAGCGCAAAGCGTAGAGCGCAGAGCTCTTGGGCCTTTTTTCCCTCTAAAGGGAAGCTCCCTCACAAAAACGTGTTTTAAGCACACTTTTTTGAGCTTTTTTATTAAGCTCAAAGTGCACTTTTTTGAGCTTTTTTGTATATATATATATATATATTTTTTTTTTTTTAATCCTGATTTGATTTTTAGCCATTAGATCTATATATGTTTGATATAATCCATTATTTAATATATAAAAACTGATAGTGTGGTGTGTTACCATACACCTAAGCCTATCTCTTTAGATATTTTTAAACTTTTAACCACAACCACACAAACAAACACAAACAAACAAATCAAACACTCCCAACCCCATTGCTCTCTCCCATTCACAATGCTCTCTCGGTATCAAGCTCAAAGATTCAAAGGTACCTCTCTCTCTCTCTCTCTCTCTCTCTCTCTCTCTCTCTCTATTCTTCCTTTTTAAACCTTTCTTTTTTTTACTCTTTTTGAAACCCAGTCCTCAATCTTCTTCTCTTCCTCTTTCTCTCTTTTTTCCCCCTTCATTCTAAAACCCACGACACAGTCACATAGCTCCTCTTTCTTCTTTTGTTTTGTTTTGTTTTTTTTTTTTTTTCTTAAACCTATTCCATTCTCTCTCTCTCTCTCTCTCTCTCTCTCTCTCTCTCTCTCTCTCTCCTCATTTTGAAACCTACGACCCAATCACACAGCTCCTCTGTTTCTTTTTTTCTTTTTTTGCTTAAACCTGTTCCATTTTTTCCCCTCATTAATGAAACCCACAGCTCCTCTATTTCTAAGTTGGGTCATTCATGAAAAAAAAAAAAACATGTATGAATGTATGAAATTATTTATATGTGTTAATTGTTTAGTAACTTTAGTTACTTTAATAGATGTCAACATAGCACTTAGACTCGTATTGAATTTTTCTTAAATTTATTAAGTGATTAAATTATTAACTAATGTTACTAATTAGTTATAGGGCACTAATGCATTATGGCTACTGGAGATTCAAATTCAAGAAAAGATATTGCATAGAAGTATGTGTATCTAGCTAATTAAAACAATAAAAATGATTTAACTTGCAAATTCCGTGGGAAAGTTGCAAAGGGAGGGGCTTATAGACTTAAGCAACACTTGGTTGTAGGTTATGAAGCTATTGTTGGCTATCAAAAGTGCCCTAAACACGTGAAGGAAGAAGTTAATCAATATATGCTGACAAAAAAAAAAAAAAAAAAACAAAAAAAGAGCAAGTAAATTTGATGGTTGAATTTGATGATGTGGCTTTTGATGAAGAAGAGGAGGATGAGGTTGCTGAAGTTGATGCTCATGGCAAACGAGTGCAAAATGTAGGTGGCAGTGGCACTAGTAAAAAGAAACCAAGGCATGTAGGTCCTATGGATGCATTTGTCTCTCCTCCTAAATCAGCACAAATGGGAAAGAGTGGAAAGAGGGTCCAAACAACAATTAATGATGCTTACAAGAAAGTTAAGAGAAAAGGCTTGTTGATATAGCATGGTGGATGGATGAAGAAGCAATTCCATTCAATGTTATTAATTATGATAGTTTCAATGTTGCAATTCAATCCATTGGACGATATGGAATTGGTATGAAGCCCCCAAGTTACCATGAAGTGAGAGTTCCTTTATTGAAAAAGGAAGTGGTCCACACCAATGATATAATGAAGAGCCATAAAGAAGAATGGGCAAGAATTGGATGTTCCATTATGTCTAATGGATGGAAAGATAGAAGCCATAGATCTTTGATAAATTTTTTGGTGAATTGCTCTAAGGGAATCATGTTTATCGAGTCTATTGATGCGTCTTCATATATGAAGACTGGAGAAAGAATTTTTCAACTACTTGATAGCATGGTGGAGAAAATTGGAGAATACAAAGTTGTACAAGTTATAATTGATAATGACTCAAGTTCTTTGATGGCAGGTAAGAAGTTATATATAGAACTATATATCTTAATCTCATGAAATTAGAAAATAGTATTCATATTTTATTTTTATTTTTTTCTTAATTGTTACTAATTGTCATACTTATATTTTTACATTATTAGGATGATTATTGGAGGCAAAAAGACCTCATTTGTATTGGACCCCATATGCTGCCCATTGTTTAGATTTGATGTTGGAAGACATTGCAAAACTTCCTACAATCATGAGAATAATAAAAAGGGCAATTGAGTTTACTGGGTATATATATAATTGTACTGGTCTCATAAACATTGTGAGACAGTTTATAGGGCAAAGGAACTTGCTTAGGCCCACTAAAACTCAATTTGCTACATCCTTTTTCACATTATCAAGTATACATAAACAAAAAGAAAACTTGAGAAAGATGTTTACTTCAGAGGATTGGACCCGTAGCAAGTGGGCAAAGGATCTAATAGGAAAAAAGGTGGCTCAAACAGTTCTAATGCCTACAAAACCGTTGTCTATAGCCTTAAAGTGTCAGGTCCTATTGTTCATGTGCTTTGATTGGTTGATGGGGAGAAAAGGTTTGCCATGGGATACATTTATGAGGCTATGGATCGAGCTGAAGAAGCAATTAAAAAATCTTTTAATGGAAGGGAAGAAAGATACAAAGAAATGTTTGAAATAATAGATTGAAGGTGGGATTGTCAACTCCATCGGCCTTGAAATGCGGCTGGCTATTTCTTGAATCCAGAATTTTTTATGATAATCGCTCTGAAATTGAGCAAGATGAAGAGGTGATGGCTGGCCTATACAAATGCATACAAAGGTTGGTTCCAAACATTAATCAACAAGATAAGATTCTTGAAGAGTTGACATCATATGAGAGAGAAGAGAGCCTCTTTGGGTTGGAAATGGCTAAGAGGCAGAGAAAAAAAAAGCACCAGGTATTTGCTTTGTTAGCTTTTGTTAGTTGTTACTTATTAGTTTGCCCATTTTATTAAATGGAAAAATTATTTAGTTCTTATAAAGTTTGAGTTAAGGGTTAAGACTTAAGAGTTAAGGCCATTTTTTATTTTCCTTAACAGCTGATTGGTGGTCTACTTATGGAGCTTCAACTCCAAGTTTACAGCAATTTGTTGTAAAAGTTCTTAGCCTAACTTGTAGTTCATTAGGGTGTGAGCGGAACTGGAGTATGTTTGAACATGTGAGTAACTAAAAAGTTAGGGACTTAATTGTGAAACTTATTTCATGATTTAATTATCATGATATCATCATCTATGCATATTAATATATGGCTATATGGATTGTATAGGTGCGTAGCAAGAAAAGAAATAGGTTAGCACAATCCCAGATGAATGATTTGGTATATATTAAGTACAATAGAGCCTTGAAGCAGAGATATAATTTGCATGACACAATTGATCCAATCTCCTTGAAAGATGTAGATGATAGCAATGAATGATTGATTGGAAGAGTAGAAGAATTTGCTAAAGATGATCTTGTGTTTAATAATGATATTTTGACATGGGGCAGTGTTGCTAGAGCTTTTGGAGTTGAAGAAGAAAGATTCAACTTCAAATCAAGAATGGGACCATTAGGACAAGCTACAGGTTCAAGTTCTAGTTCACAACATACTCCCCATGATGGAGATGTAGATGATGAGGAAAATGATGAGGGCTACAAATCTTGTGATGAAAATGATGATGGTCCTTTGCTTGATGAGGATGATGATGATTATGTAGATTGGGATTTCATTGCATATTTGCATTGATTTTGTTAGGCAAAGATAACATTACTTAATATTCTAGTACTTTTTAGCCTTTGCCTTTTGGGTTATATACTTCTATTTTGATTCAACCATGTTTTGTAATCATGGCCATCAAATATCTTGGTTGCATATATTTTGTAAAACATAATAGAATTATATAAATGTTATATAAATTATATAAAATGTTTTATTGTAATTTATATGATTAATTAATCACTTGATTGTTGTATTGATCATTAATAATTTTTTTAATTTATTATTATTTTTTTAAATGTGCGCTTCACATCGATCAGGCATGTGCTTGCGCTTTGCGCCTAGGCTCCAGGAGGCCTTTGCGCTTAAGTGCGCTCAACGCTTTTAACAACACTGGGTGAGAGGAGACAATAGTAACCGTTCTGATTATTAGGCAGGCTGTGGGCTCCGCTAAAAAAGGGATAAAGTGAACTTATGAGAAGAGCAACACAGTTTTGAGTAATGAACCAAACAAGAAGTAAAGAGTTTTAGGTTCTTGGTGAGATAGAGTTTTGAGATATGAGTAATGAGTTTGAGTAATGAGTTTTGAGTTATGAATTTTGAGTTTTAAGTTAGCCCCTTTCCAAACATGCTCTTAATATCTTGAGTCTCAAGAAGATTAAGATATGGTAGGACTAACTCTACTTCACTAAGACTCAAGAAAGACAGAAGAGAAGATATTTTTGTGCTTCTAGAATGGAAGAGAGAAGGGGGTGGTTTATATAGTAATTGTGGAGAAAATATGAATGGAAGGACATTCAATGAGGGTTGA
This sequence comes from Quercus suber, assembly GCF_002906115.3. Classification (NCBI taxonomy): domain Eukaryota; kingdom Viridiplantae; phylum Streptophyta; class Magnoliopsida; order Fagales; family Fagaceae; genus Quercus; species Quercus suber. The sequence continues at coordinate 444,808 of NW_027069992.1, forward strand.
CATAGGATGAGAGGAAATCAAGAACCTAAACCCAATTTCAAAGTTTAGGGAAGGCTAATGCATTAATTTTGAAGGTCAGTGGGAATAGTGAGAAGGCAAAATGACTAAAACTTCAATTTTTCTCGTAGCTCTTTTAATAGACCTTAGAGCCAACTTCAAAATATCATATCTTACTCTTTTTTTTTTTTTTTAATCAAAATTTTCTTGTGCTCAATTGAAGCCCCAGATTTCTAGTTTCTAGCAAATTAACCTCATTTGCGAAATAGTGAGCAGAGGTCATTTATTGGAAAATAGTTTCAGCACTATTAACATTAATAGGCCCTAAATTAACTTATAATTAACATTAATAAGCCCTAATTACTTCCATTTCAAAATTAATCAGCCCCAATTCATGACCTAATTGTTCCAATTAAAAAGATTATCACAAATTATTCATTAAATAAGTATTGTTTGACCATCTAATTAATCAAGTATGCGCAACCTTACCATAAGCTATAATCCTAACCAATCAAATTATGATACATCAATAATTTAAAATTTATTATAATTATAAGTTTATAATCAATTGGAATTAATTGTTTATAATTACATATAGTCAGAAATAATTTGTGAGAGTGCATCTTGGCCATTAAACCTTAATTTGACGATAACTTTGAATTTGATGGTCTGATTAAGGCTTGTGACCAGTCATTTTGATTGTTACGACATCAAGATCACTTTGATGATATGACAATAATGATCTAACGATGTGAAATTACTTGTTTGTCCTCCATATGAGGTTAAATGCAAGTTGCAAAATTGAGTGTTAACAATGGGAAATACATGATTTTTATGATATGAATACATTTATTAATTTGTCAGACATCTAACCATTGGACATTTCTCTTGTTTATTGCTGGACTATTATTTAAGAACTTATTGTGGTAGACCATCTTTTTTGCTAGCTTATCTTTGTAAGAGGTATTTTTGGGGCCTTATTATCATATTTTTGTTGGATGTAATTTGAACCTTGAGCAAAAATGAGCCTTCCACATTTCAATGATAGCCTTTGGACCTTATTCTAAGTCCAAAGTGAAGTCTCAATCTTGGTTTCACAAATATGATGTTGGTAACGAAAAAACGCCCTTTAACAACTGTCACCTTTGGAGAATTGCATGGTCTAGCCACCATTCCTAATCAGTTGGCGACAAGTTTCGTTTACCTCTTCCAATGTGACCGAGTCAAGTATAGGTTGAGAATAAACTTGACTCGATCCAAGTTGTGGACACCCCTAAGGTAAAACATAAATAAACATTTATTGAATAGATAAGTTCGGGATCTACTTGAGAATTACGTAAGACACAAATAGTAGATTCAGACCAAAGCCCCTTGATCCTAAAACTTTACAAATAAAAACACTATTATGGAGACAAGCCATATAAAGTGCCTAATAGTAAGAGTAGAATGTGATAACTTTATCTTAATTAGTTATATGGCTTACTATTAGGGGCAAGAAACAGTGTTTTTCAATGGGTTTCTCCTAGGGGCAAGAAGCTACCTTGCTCTTAATTATGAGTTGCTTATATGGCTTACAAATAAAAACACTATTATTGAGACAAGCCACATATATAAAGTTATCACATTTCACTCCTATTAGTAACCAAAAATCTCTCCAAAGATGAACTAATTGACCATTCTTTATTGTCCATTTAAGGACTCTATTAAAAATAACACTTTCCACTTTACTGGCAACTCATAATTGAGAGCAAGGGAGCTTCTTGCCCCTGGGAGAAACCCAAGAGTTAGTAAGATATTTCTAAATTAACAATTGGCTCTAGGGGGCATTAGAATAGTTAGTAAGATATTTCCAAATTAACAATTGACTTTGGGGGCATTAGAATTAGTGGATAATCTTTGATACAAGTACAAGAGTGTTTTTTGTTTTCATATTGAATGCATCAAGATCCCTTATATCCTTAGGCATTGTGACTTTCTTCTAGTTAACCAAACATAGTTTTTTTTTTTTTCCTTTCTTTCTCTTGAGTAGAACTGCAAAGAAAAAACCATGTTGAGTTTATCTATAGCTAGGCAAATGTTTGAAAGGAGAGAAATAAACTATATGAAATACTCAAGAATGGGTGTAAAGGGGACTTGATGAGGACCAATTTACTTGGGCATAAGAGCAGAGACGAAGCCAGAACTTAGAGTCGAGGGGGTGGATTTGTTGCTAGTTGTGTGAGGTGACTTCGGCCTTTGACTTTGCTATTGCTTAGCACTAGAGGGGTTTTTTTTTTTTTTTTTTTTTTTATGTGTGCACTGCTGCGTAAGAAAAAAAAAATATTTTGTTTGCAAATGTGATGAGTGGTTATAGGTAAGTTAAAGAAACAATATAAATGGTGGGCCCAAATGCGAACCAATAATAATTTGCTACCTTAACAGTTTATAAAAATATTGTAAAAAAATTTGTGACTATAACAATACTCTTAAAAGAATCAATAATATTGTTATGGGGGCAAAAGTATAAATTTATAAAAAAAAAATTGTTAAAATTAGTCCCCATATATATAATAATATTTAAAAAAAAAAAAACAATTTTGGGGGGGGGGGAGGGGAATTGCCCCTCTAATTAATACCCATATAATTAATAAAAATAGAATGTTTGATGTTTGGTGGATTGTAAAGTGGTATGTTAAAATTGATAAAGTAGGATTTTGAAATGGTAAATGCTAAAATATTTAGCATTCTTGATGAGGATGCTCTAAGTCCAACCATGGCTCCGTCCATGCATAGGAGCTTTGATTTATATTATGAAAATTTTGTCTGAACTCTCTCAACAACAAAATTTAAAACATTTATTATTTCTTTCCTTACAAACAATAAGAAAGAAGACCAAATAATAACCCATTTATCAAGTAATTGAAAAATCATTTATTTATATATTTAATACATTGAATAGAGTTTGGGAATAGAATAGTGATCGATATCCTTTCTTATCAAAATTGGTGTTAACAATTTATATCCACCTATTTGATTGAAAAATTATTGAGAGATGATATGTCTACGACATTTTCATAATATTTTTACAACAAATCCTAAGTGGCAGATTATTACTGGTTGTTATTGTTAAGGCAAAAAAGTAATTTTAGTGTTAGTTTCAAATTTGAACCAATAACAACTAACCGTCTGTGATTTGTTGTAAAATTGTTGTAGACGTAACATCTCTCAAAATTATTAGGTACTCCTGAAGTATCATAAATGCGTACTTCCCCTCTCACATGAATGGTGGGTCCCACCATAAATTTAATTAGTAGGACCCATCATTCATATGAGAGAAGGGAGTACGCATTTATGGTACTCTGAGAGTACATAATAATTTTCCTATTTCATTAAACCATGGCTTAAATGGAAAGCTCCTTAAATAGCAGTGTAGATATAGACTAATTCTTCTCAAAAAAAAGAAAAAGAAAAAAAAAAGATTTAGACTAGTGAGCACCACTAGCCTTTTTTTTTTTTTTTGTGTGTGTGTGTTGTTGTTGTTGTTGTTGCTGCTTTTATTTGGTGGAAAAGCTCTACAGTTTAGTTTTTTGGTTTGCAATAAGAATTGTCTTAAATTTCTTCAAAGCTACGCATTTCTTATGGCATTATTAAGATGCACTTTTGCATATTTATTGTTAATTTGTCACAAATATTTTATTTTAGTTTTGAAACATTTTTCCCTTTTAGTTACCAGATTCTGATTCTTCTAACAAAATAAAATAATAAAATTAGCACAAGTCTTCTTCTCATTTAATTAATTATTTTACATTCTATTTCCCATTGTGGAAGAAATCTTCCCAATGATATCAAGGATTTTCCTAAAAAATATAAGAGCCTCTAAGCACACACATGAGGGCTTGCTTAGAGGCTAGTAGTGGTGATTATTGTATAAGTTTTTTGCCTAAGAAAAAGAGATATTGTATAAATTTCTCTCTTAAAAAAAATTGAATTTGGTTTTTGTAATCTATTATAAAAGAAAATAATTTTGAATTTGGTAATTGAAAAAGTGGAGAACATGGTTGGTACATTAAATTTCAAGTGAAATTTAATTATCTTATACAATTGTGTTGAATATTGAAGCTGAGTTTGAAAACCAACTAGATAGTAATCCTATTTTGTAGGCAACGTTTAATGTGAAAGTTAAAGATGAATTATCTCTTTTAATTAATTGTTTTTACATTCTATTTTCCCTTTGTGAAAGTAATCTTTTCAGTGGTATCAAGGATTCTCCTAAGTCCTAAAAAATAGAAAAGCCTCTAAGACCATGCGTGAGTGCGTGCTTAGAAGCTAGTAGTAGTGATTCTTGTATAAATTCTTTGCCTAAAACAAGAAGAGATAATTGTATAAGTTTCTCTCTTAAAAAATTTGAATTTGGTTTTGTAATTTGTTGTAAAAGAACAATTTTTGAATTTGGTAATTGAAAAAGTGGAGAATGTGATTGGCCAATTAAATTTCGGGTGGAAGTTAATTATCTTATCCAATTGTGTTGAATACAATTGAAGTTGAGTTTGAAAACCAACAAAGTAATGGTCCTATTTTGTAGGCAATTTTTTATGTGAAAGTTAGAGGTGCATTTTTATTAGGTTACCATGAAAATGAGGATCTCAAATAGAAAAAATCTTTTAAATAGTAGTATAAAAATATATATATTTATCTTTTAACAAAAAATAAAATGCTATAATTGGCCCATGCAGGTATCGAACCTGCGACCTTCGCGTTATTAGCACGACGCTCTAACCAACTGAGCTAATAGGCCAGTTGCATGTGTATATTGAATAGTGTAATTAATTCTATTATTCTTTTTAAATTTTCTCTAAGAATTGATTTCAACATTTTTCTAAATCTTGGAAAATATCCACTAAATTCACATTTTCGTAATTTACAATTTTCTTATCTCTTATCTTTTCTGTATTTAAACAAAACACCATATTTTCCTCATCATTTCTAATTCTTTTTAAATAGACACACTCTACTGCTTTCGCAAGCTTGAGCCCAACGAGTAGAGTATTACTATGGTCATGTCCAGGTGGAAGACATCAACTCACGTCACCTCTCTCTACCCTTTTTTTTTGTTATTAAAAAAAAAAACTCTATTTTTTTTTGATAAGTTGTTTTTTTTTTTGCTGAATCTTTTTTTTTTTTTGGATAAGTTACACTCTATTCTTTTTACTTATCTTTTTTAATCAGACACACTCTATTATCTTTTCTTGCAATCTTTTATCCCTTATTTTTTTGAAATTTAAATAGATGTATCATATTTTCTTCCTCATTTTTTATCATACATTTTTTTAAAAAATTTAAATAGACGCACCCTATTTTTTTTCTTTGCTTTTTCTATTTTCTCTTTTATTTTGAACAAAAAAAAAAAAAAAATATATATATATATATATATATATTGGGTGTGTAGTCTTTCGTTTCACACACAAATATCCCAAGGGGTATAGTAGATATTGGTAAGGATTTTGAACACAACATTTTGTGCAATATTAATTTTAGACATTTTATTTATTTATTTATATTGTTCTAAATAATTGTAGAATTTGTTCTTATTAAATAAGTTAATATAAGTGAATTTTAGTTAGCTTAACTTGTAAAATTTTTAATGGTTGAATAAGAGATCTCAGATTCAGTCCCCACTATACCAAAAATTGATTGATATCTTAACTTGATGATAAGTACCTATCATTAGAAGTGGACGATATAAGTTATAGGTTGAAACCCTCTTAAAAATAAGTTAATATAAATAACTAAATTAATTAAATAATATAGATTTTTAGGGACAATGAAATAATATTTTGATTGAGATATAAATAAATTAAATATTTGTATACCGATAATAATTACACGTGGATACAGAGTTTTTTATTTATTTAGAAAAAGACACGTGGACACCGTTAAGTGCAGCTTTTGCACGCAATGCAACAACAAATATAGCCAAGTAGCCCAGTCACCACTTCAATCTAGAGCAGTATAGCTAATTATATTTTTTTTATATGACTCGCTTGACTCACCTGGCCAACTCACTCAACTCGGCCGAGTCACTCTTTTTCACCACCAAGACAAACACACGCTCCCTCCGATTCCGTACTGTCCAAAGCCACAAGTTCTTCACCCTCGCACGCTTTTCACCCCCACAAATCCCCAAAATTACCATCTCTGCCACCGCCTCCTACCGCCGCAAACCCCACTCTCCTCCTCCGGCGATGGACCCCCACGCGCCCACTGGTGAAGCAGCCGCCGCCGCTGCCGCAGCCGAAGGCGAGGACTACGTCCACATCGAAAACCCTACCGTCGACGACTCCCTCAGCGAGAGCATCGTCAATGTTGAAGAGCCACTGAGAGAGAACGACGACGACGACGACGACGATGACGAAGACGACGTCGTTTCGACGAGCCACGACGCTGATAGCTCTGAGCAGAGGAAAGTTCTTCCGGAGGAACTATCGAGAAGCGTGCTGGCTCTCACGTGCGAATCTACTGCCGAGGGTGGCGTCTGCGATGTCTATTTGGTTGGCACAGCTCACGTGTCTCAGGTAATTCGCTGGATTGGTTCTTGTTTGGCCTCCGAGAAAATTCTCATTTGGTTTCTGTTTGGTTAGTGAGAAAATTCCTAATTCCATGGTAGAATTAACAAGAGTTCATTGGCTTAATATAATTAGATTGTTGGCAGTTATATCTATTACATTCATGTTATATATACATTTTGTTAAAAACAAAGAGGAAGCTCTTGATATGTTTTTTGTTTGTTTGATTAGTAATAATATTTATTGAAAATGAAGATTACTTCATGGTAGAATAAACAAGAGATTTCATTGTTTGGACGGCTGCACGGGGAAAGATTCTTACAGGTGATAAATTGAGAAGGCAAGGGCTTATACTAGTAGATTGGTGTTGTGTTTGTAGGCTTAGTGGGGAGAATGTTTGACCGCCTTTTGGTTCATTGTGAGGGGGTTTCCAAGTTGTGGAGATTTGCTCTTATAGCTTTTGGAGTCTCCTAGATTTTCCCAAAGGAGGTATGGGATTTATTGATGGCGTGGAGGAACTGGTTGGGGATGAATGCCTCAAATATTTGGAATTTGGTACCCTTGTGTTTTATGTGGATTATTTGGAGGGAGCATAACGGTCGCATTTTTGAGGATTAGGAACATTTGATGGGTCTTGGGGATTCATATCTAGTGATTCCATTCTGCTGTTTCTAGATTCTCTTCTTATTTGTACATAGTTTGCTTCTTTTTTTTTTGCATATATTTTTTTGCTACTTAATTCTCCTTGCATGAAGTAGCCTTTTATTTTTTTGATGACAAGGATCCCCCTCAAGGTGTGGGCTAGTGGTACCACCCCTGAGGGGCAAACTCTGGATGCCCACACACCCCCACTGAGCAAGCATCGGGTAAATCGTGAAATGCCTCAACTAGGAGTCAAATTAGAGACTTCTGGGTTTACAGTTAGTCTAGAAACTCTCCTTATTGTTGAGGCAACCCGGGTGGGGGTCCTTGCATGAAGTAGCCTTGATTAATAAAATTTTCTTGCTTATCAAAATAAAATCTAATTGTATTTATGTTTATGTATACATTTTGTTAAAAATAAAGAGGAAGTTCTTGATTTTTTTTTACTCATAGAAAAAAAAGTTTTTCATTTTTTTTGATAAGTTATAATATTGATTGAAAAAGAAGATTACTTCATGTTCATGATTATGGACACAAAGAATCATAAAAAAGAAACAAGAGACCAACTAAACAATGAGTTCTTGATAAGGGATCTCTCATCTCTTGCTTTATCATTACTGAGTAGATTGTGTAATGATGAAACTAATGAAGAATAAGATTAATGGTGTTGTTCTTTAGTGATGTGGAGAGTGATTGATGATAGCTATGCTGATTTTTGTTGGTGTGGGTTACAGGAATCATGCAGAGAAGTGGAAGCTATAATCAGTTATTTGAAACCACAGGTGCTTTCTCTATTGAAACTCATATAAAACACTTGATTGATGGATGGGTCATTTAGCAGGTCAGATTAGGTGCCTGCATTGGACTTGTTTTGAAGTCTTGTTATAATGTTGAAAAATTCTTGGTTGAAATTTCTGTATGTTTGCAAATGTTTGTTTGTTGATTACAGGTTGTTTTCTTAGAACTATGCTCGAGCCGAGTGGCGGTGCTTACCCCCCAGAATATAAAGGTCTGTGTCTTGGATCTTTTGTACTTGATCATTTTTCTAAGATGTTTTTCCTACCTTTGAATTTTGACTTGTAGTTTTACCTGTATATATGCGAAGAGCTTGTAGCTTATTTGGCACTTTCTAGTGTTTCCAACAAAAATGTCCAAGGTTCAAATCTCCCCTCCCCCAACTATCAAATTATTATAAAAAAAGAGAAAAAAGTTATGCCTGTATTTAAGTTGCTCTTGTAATACCTTTTCCAGAATTATAGTGTGCATTATCTGTTAGTAAGGATTTTTATATTGCTTTAGTGATACCTTTTTTTTCTCAGTGTGTTAGTGTGGTATATTTGTAGTTTTTACTTTTTATATAGGGTGCTACTGCTTTTGTGATTAAGAAAAAGTAAGGAGTCATTTAAGTTTTTTTTTTTTTTTTTTTTTCATTTTTAATCCATCAGACAGTGAGTGTATATGTGCACGCCGCTCAGGCATGTGTGCTTCCCTGCTTGCTAGACAGTATCACATTTGGGCTTCTTTGCCTTGATTACGTTTCTATTAGGCATGTGCACATAGTTAAACTATTAACTGAAGAGACAGCTTAATATTTCTCTATTGGCTGTTAATTTCTTTGTTTAGTATACCTTTGTGTGAGTGTACAGCCGGTTTTATTCTTAGGCTTGGTACAACCTGCAAGTTTCTGCATGAGCATGTACTCATTGTTTTTTCTACAGGTACCAACTATGGGAGAGATGGTAGATATGTGGAAGAAAAAGCATAACATCTTTGGAATACTTTACAGCTGGTTTCTTTCCAAGGCATGTTTCTATGTCTGCATCTCTATCATTCATTAACAGGGTGATTCTTGGGATGGCTTATTTTTCTTAAACATAAGGAAGGTAAAAGTAGAGTAGTACCTAGAAAAATTGATGCTTTATGAAAATGTACATAAGCTGGTGATGTAGGACAAATTAGGGATTTGTCTACGTTTAGATGTGGTGGGTTTAGAGTTAGGAAAGAAGAAGAATTAGTAAGAAGTTAGGGCTGTTTAGGGGCTGTGTGAACAGTAACCTTAGAAAGAAAGAAGGAAAGAGAGAAGGAGAAAGAAATAACAAAGGCCAACATGTCTTTGCTCAAAACACTCAATTTTATTAATTAACTCATTCTACTCCTTGAATACATTGAGCACCATATATATATTTTTGATAAGTAATAAAGATTCATTGATATTAAAAAGAGAGAGACACCCAAGTACACAGGGAGTATACAGGGGTGAACATATCAAAAACGAACATTACAAAAATCAAGTAAATCCAAAATAGACGAAAAAGGATGGTTTCTCCACAAGAGAACCATCCAATAAGTTCTGAAAAATAGAAGCTTGAGGTCAGGCAGGCATTGTCGTCAAAACACCTACTATTTCTCTCCTTCCAAATACACCACATCAAACAATGAGGAACAACCATCCATATATCTCCATTATGATGACGACCAAATCGACCTTGCTAGCAAGCAAATAGCCCAACAGCAGACATTGGCATAACCCAATAAACTCCAAATAAACCAAACACCATATCCCACAACTCCAAAGCAACTGGGCAATGAAGGAATAAATGGTCAACAATTTGACAATTACACTTACACATGTAATACCAATCCAAAATGCAAACCTTTCTCTTCCTTAAATTGTCAATTGTTAGACATTTCCCCAAGGTAGCGGTCCATACAAAGAAAGCCACTCTAGAGGGAATCTTCTGCTTCCAAATGCTTTTCCAAGGGAAAAACTGCTCACTATGGCCAACTAGAAGATGGTAGTATACACTAACTGTGAACCCCTTACTCTTACAAGCTAGCCAACATCTCTTATCCTCCCCGATCCCCCTTTCAGGAGTGCTATAAATGGTATTGATGAAGCTCCTGAAAGTTTCCAATTCCCTATTATGCACATCCCTACAAAAATGTATCTCCCAATGGAGGACTCCATTGGTGTACCTCATAAGATCCGCCACACTTGCTTCTTTTCTACGAAAAATCCTAAATAATTCAAGATAATAGTCAGCGAGAGAAGAAGATCCACACCAACTATCTAGCCAAAACTGCACTTTTGATCCATCTCCAATTTCATACAGAATAAACCAAGATAAAGAGTGCCAACCCCCTTCTAATATTTTTCCACAAATTGACTCCATATGGACCAGATGAAGAACTAGAACACCAACCACCCCAATCACAACCATACTTCACCTCTATCACTTGACACCATAGAGCATCCCTTTCTTGCCCATAACCACTTCCCTAATAAAGCTACATTGAAAGTTCTCAGGTTCCTAATCCCTAACCCACCTGAAGCAAGCGGAGTACACACCGTAGACCAATCAACCAGATGAAATATGGGCTCATCTCCTAGGCCACCTCACAGAAAGTCCTGCTGAAGTCTAGCAATTCGGTTGGCCACTGAAGCAGGAATAGGGAATAAAGAAAGAAAGTAAGTAGGAAGATTTGAGAGAGAGATTTTAATTAAAGTGACTCTACCTCCCTTGGATAAATATAATTTTTTCCAACCTGCTAATTTTCTTTCCATCTTCTCTAGAATTGGATTCCAAATTGACTTGTCCTTAAATTTTTCCCCCAAAGGAAGACCCAAATATTTCATAGGGAGAGACCCTTGCTTGCAGCCTAAGACAACCACCAAAAGATCCATGTTATGAATTGCTCCCACAGCCACCAGCTTAGACTTACCCAAATTTACCTTTAGACCAGACACAACCTCGAACCAAATGAGCACCATACGGAGAATCAGCATTTGATCTAAAATTAGAGTATCATTAGCAAAAAGGAGATGGGAAACCATCAAAGATCTTCCAGCAGAAACACTTACACTAAAACCTGACAAACGACCTTCATAGACAGCTTTATCCAACATTTTACCGATGGCTTCCATAACCAACACAAATAACAAAGGGGACAAAGGATCACCTTGCCGCAACCCCCTTGAACTTCCAAAAAACCCATGGGGAGTACCATTAATAAGGATAGAAAAACGAACCGTTGATAAACAAAAAGAAATCCATCGCCTCCACTTATCAGAAAATCCACAACACTCAAGCACTTGAGTAAGAAATCCCTAGTTCACATGATCAAAGGCTTTCTTTATGTTCAATTTACATAACAACCTTGGCTGACCAGACTTCAATCTAATATCAAGACATTCATTAGTAATAAGAACGGGGTCAACAATCTGCCTATTTAGAACAAAGGCATTCTGAGGAGCTGAGATGATCTCTCCTAAAACCATGCGAAGAAGAATAACCAAAACTTTAGCAAGAATTTTATAAAACCCCCAACAAGGCTGATAGGTTGAAAGTCTTTTACTTCCACAGCTGCAGCTTTTTTAGGAATGAGAGCAATGAAAGTTGCATTCAAACTGACCTGTAACATGGAAATGGTGAAACACAGCCATGATGTCTAATTTGAGAGTCCCCCAGCAAGCTTGAAAGAAAGCCATCGGAAAACCGTCAGGCCCAGGAGATTTATCCCCATTAAACTCCTTGATGACTTCAAAAATATCAGCTTCCTCAAAAGGTCTCTCTAACCAATCCACATTATCCCTTGAAATCCTTGGAAAATCCAATACATCTGGGAAAGGATGCTGCTCAGAGTATAGGTTCATGTAGAAATGTTCAATATGGTCGGCAATCCTAATAGTAAAAGGACTACTATTTAACCCTAATAAATTAAACCAAAGCCCATACATAAAGACTCATAATTAAATAAGACTCATTAATAAAACCCATGGCCTATAACTATGGGCCATACCCAAAAATTGTAAAATTACTAAAATACCCTTGACTCAAGAATAACCAAATAAAATATAAAAACTTAATTAACTACCATGGACACTTATTCTTGGGCTTTGCCTTAGCCGTAGGCTTCCAAAGAGAATAATCCTTTCTTTAAGCATTCCACCATCAGCTGGTGGTGAAAATAAGTTGGATTTTAAGCCTATCCAAACACACACTCAGAAGGGGGAAAATTGGTGTCTCTATGCCTATGTGTTTTGCACTCTTCCTCTTCATAATATTGTATATGGGAAATTTTTAATTATTCATACTCCTAACTTATCTATGGTTAGATAAATTGCCAAGGGATTTCCTTTGGGGGAATTTGGATTGCTCGTCTAAATTCCATTTAGTTGATTGTAAAAAAGTTTGCCAACCAATCAAACAAGGGGGATTGGGTATTCAGAATCTGATATATTTTAACTGTTCTTTGCTTGGTAAATGGTTGTGGCGGTTTGCTACTAAAAGGGTGGAAATTTGGCCTAATTTTATTGCTTCAAAATATGGCAGCAGTGGGGGAGGCTGGAACCAGGGGGAATTGTCAGAAGCGCATGGGGTGAGTTTTTGGAAGCATATTCGAAGAGGTTGGGACAGCTTTGTGAGATATCTATGGTTGGAAGTAGGCAGTGGTACTGCTATTAGTTTTTAGTGTGACTGTTGGTGTGGTGATATAAGTTTTAAGGATGAATTTCTGGAAATTTTTCACCTAGCCTGAGATAAGAATGCTGTAGTAGCAGAGTACTTGAATACCAGTTCTGGGAATATTTTTTGGGATGTTCATCTCACAAGGCCTTGCCAAGATTATGAAGTGGAGACCTTGGTGCTTTTCCTAGAAAAGCTGTATTCTGTCAAGCTTGGAAATGTGGGTGAGGATTGCTCAAGATGGAGCCTTACTAAAAGTGGGATCTTTGAGGTTACGTTGTATTATAAGGCATTGTCCTCTCAGCATCTCACAAGTTTCCCATGGAAGAGTATTTGGAAGGCCTTGGATCCGAATAAAGTGTCTTTCTTTGTGTGGACAATTGCTAAGGGAAGATTCTAACCTTAGATAACCTCCCTAAGAGGCGGGTATGCGTGGTGGATTGGTGTTGTATGTGCAAACGAAGTGGTGAGTGTGTAGATCATTTACTAATTCACTGATCTTTTGCCTATGATATCTGGTCCATGGTGTTTGGTATATTTGGGCGCGCATGGGTAATTCCTCAAAATGTCTTGGCTTTAATGGAGTGTTGGAAGGGGATTTTGGTGGGCATCGTCGTGCTGTTGTTTGGGGGTGCTATTCCTCCATGTTTGATGTGGATTATTTGGAGAGAACAAAACCTAATTTTGATGGGTTCGACTCTTCACCTTCAGAACTAAAGCTGTTATTGCTCCAGACTTTGTATGACCGATGGACTGCTAGGAGTAGTCATTCTTGTTATAATTTGTTGGAATTTTTAGACTTATGTAATCTGTCTTGATCATCTACCCTCTATTCATTCTGTGTACTGCGGATGTAGATTTTATTCTCTTATCAATAAAACTTTCCATTTACTTATAAATAAATTAAAAAACAAAAGAACTTATATTCATGATTTTCTATTAGGTTGCTAGTAAGCTTGAGGTTTTTCCTGGTACTGAGTTTCGTGTTGCATATGAAGAAGCAATGAAATATGGTGCCAGGGTGATTCTTGGGGACCGTCCAGTGCAGGTAAGATATGATTTTTTTGTTGTTGTTGTTGTTGATTGGAATTCTAATCATTGGGGTCCATGGATCATGTGTGTATTTCAACCCACCCTAAAATTCCTGTCTCCATTCTTTACTTTCTTTTTTCTTTTTCTTCCATAATCTTACTTTGGTGCATTTAATTCGTTATCAACCAAGGTCCCAACCCCACCCCCACTCTACCCCTTTGTATTGAAATCCTGTTTTATCCCTGCCATATTCCACTCTTTGGATGAATAAAATATACATTACTCACAAGTGTTTCAACTGGTGTTATTGTTAATATCTAATTTTGTTTGAGTACAGTGCTATTCTGAGGGCCAAGAATGTTTCAATGATCTTTATGAGAGAGAAATAAGTGGTAATATCCATGAAAACCTCAAAACCAGTCATGAGATTTAATCCTGTGATAAGTATGTCAGTACACTTTCTGCTTATTACGTGCTGTGCTCCTTGTATGAATAGCTTGTTCCACAACCAACCTAGGGCTGTATATAAGTGTGTCCTGTTGTCATAAACATACGGTCAACAAAGTTGTTAACAGGTTGAATATTTATTGGTGGATTGCTTCTATTATTGCTTTTTGCAAAATTTATGGCATTTCTAAAAATTTAGTTTCAAGTGATTATTATGTTATCGTCCACCATGCGAAGAAGAATAACCAAAATTATGTTATTTATTATTGGTGCTCTCCCAGTTTCTATAGCTTATTCAACGTTGTGTTCTCATCTCTGTAAAAAAATATAAAAATAATGTTATGTTCTCATCCACCTAAACTTGCTATTCATTTGGCTTTTGGAGTCGGGCCTTATTTTGTCGATAACTTTGCTTACATGTTGAATGTTTATTGGAGGAGGACTTTTATCTTTGCTTCTAAAATTATGCTGGTGCCTCCCTTTGTAGCAAGGTAGAGGATGAGGTTGTGGATTCAAGGACCACCGTGCATGTGTAACTTACCAGTAGCAATAAAAAATAAAGGGGTTTATTTTGTAGCATCCCTAGTGCACTGCCTATGTACATTGCAGTGTGCTCTTTTCAATCTTCAATAAAAGTTTTTAAGTACCTATAAAAAAAAAGGTTATTTGAATCTTCTGCAGTATAAGAATTGTCTATCTTTAATCTTATGCACTTTCATGTTGAAGCTTGATTAACACCTCCCTGCCCTCTTTCTTTTTACAATTTAAGGACTACCTTGGTATAATGTTGATTTTGATTGAAGCAGATTACAATACGGAGGACTTGGGCAAAAATGCCATTGTGGCACAAGATAAAACTACTATACTCCTTACTTTTTCAAGCAGTATTTTTACCGAGCCCTGAGGATCTTAATAAAATGGTAAGCTTTCTTATATTCATAATTTATCATCATTACTAGGATTCCTAATTTCCTATTTTCATATTTTATGGCCATTTGTAGGAATACCAAATGGTATGTATCTATATGAATTTAGAAATTCATTTTTTTGTTGCTGAATTTAGTTAATTGTAATTTTCTCTAATCTTCAGCTGAAGGAAATGGATGATGTTGACGTGCTCACCCTAGTGATTCAAGAGATGAGCAAGGAGTTCCCCACCCTAATGGAAACCCTTGTACATGAGCGAGATCGGTGAGTATCTTTTGGCTTCATATATGTTTTGAAGCTTAGTGTTTTTATGTCAGAAGATGATCCCATATCATTTTTTTTAGTGCTAGTGACTTTATGAGAGATAGAAATAAAAATTGAAGCTATCGTGAATAGCATTATTGTTTCCCCCCTCCATGATAAATATACTTTTGGAAAAGTACCCAAACAAATAGGTAGCTTGAAATATTGCAAATTTGTCGCTTATGACTGAAGAAATTCTGCAATTTGCACCTAATATGAATATTGAGGTATATTATCTGTTAGTTTTTTTTCCTGTCTTCTTTATGGCTCTGGCTTTTATGTTTGATTCTGCATCTATTATTGCATTTACTGGACAAAAATAGTATAAAAGGAATGTTCAGAAAGATTCTTATCATGGATAGGATAACAGACACTGATGTGTATCTGACGCCCATACTTCTTGTCTGCAGATCTTTTGAGAGAGAGAGAGAGAGAGGGTCAACTCAAGTGGCTCGATCTCTATCTGCAGATCTAGACAAAATTCAATTCTATTTTATTTTTTACTTATCGCAAAAATAGATACTGATTTGCAGTTTTTGACAGTGGCTCCTAAGCCTTGTATCTAGAGGTAAGAGTTGGGACTTGGGATGGGGTAAATTACCTCTCTGATTTGGACCTTACTAAGAAATCAAATTTTCCCTCATCTCTTTAATAATATTTAGAAGAAGAAGAAGAAGAAGAAGTTCAAATCAAATTTTCCCTCATCTCTTTAATAATATTTATTACTTTTTATATTGTGATGGTCCCCCACTTAAGAGGGATCCTGGGAGGGTGGGTAGGTTTGGTGTGGTCCTTTACTTCCATATATTATGGGTAACGCAGGAGATATCTCTAAAGTGTAGTCTAAACACAAGTTCCTTCTTGATCGTCAATCTGTTTATATTCATATAATGGGACATTCTCTTTTTAAAGTCTTTAATTTTGGAGGGCTTCACCTAATTCTACAGTTTTATTTTTTTTTATTCCTAATTTTTTCCTGCATGATTAGTCTATATGTTCTCATTCTACATCTCTTCCAAAATTTTAAGTCAACTACTGGTTTTCATGCTGGTCCCAGTCCCACTAGTTTGAGAAAGCTCATTGTTAGAAGCTTGTATGATTTGGAGCAGATGCCTGAATTTTAATTTGCTCTCTTTCTTTTCTCGTATTTTTGTTGTTCTCTCTATAGTTGTCAGTATGATACGCGATACGTATCGTGTACAAAAAGTTTCGTAGTGTAAGGGCGTATCGTAAGTGCTCATGAATCGTCCGATACATAGGTACGTATCGTATGAATTGTATCGGTAAGTCGTACGTATCGTACGATACATAGACAAATGGGTTTAAAATGGGTTTTTTTTTTTGTTATAATTTGTGATTTTATTTGATTTAAATAAGTTATTAGACTTTGTTAGCACAAAATTATTAGGAAACTTAATTGAGTCTAATGAAATAGCAAGTCTATGAGTTTTTTTCCTTCCTTCTCTTTCTCCTACAAAATTTAGACTATACTCATAACACTCACTTTCATATGTGCAAATTTATTTTCTATGCTATTAATAATGTATTAAATGAAAATATAATTATTTTTTATTTTGTTATTATTATTTTCAGTCTAAAAAGCTAGAATGCCAAGAAAAAAAATATAAAGAAAAAATTATTAGAATAAAAAAACCAAAAAAAAAAAAATTAAATGTTGATAATAATAAAGAAAATGTCTATGAAAAAATATTTTTGCAAGATGCTAAACATGATGATAACATTGACTTAGATGGAGTTGATTAGCGAAGATGATGAAAAGATATTATTATTTTGGTTCATATATTATGTTTTACTTTTGAGTTTAATCAATTTGAATGTGCATGTTATAAACATAATTTAATTTGATTTATTTAGTTAGTTTTGTTAAATTTTATTACGTAAGTAATGATTAAATTGGTTATTAGTTGAATATATTTTGAATATATAATGAATATACCTTTTATATATGTATATCTATAATTATTTTATAATTTTATTAGGTATTTTTGTATCTTACGATACACGATACAAAAAAATCAAAAATCGATTTACGATATGATTCACGATTTGACAACTATGGTTCCCCCACCTTCATCTATTGTTTATTCCTGCTCATTGGCTTTGACTTCATTTTTTACACTGTTTCTGAAATCATTGAAAATCAGCATAGCCTAGAAATTGAAATTGTAAGTCAGTTACAAGCTGTTGATTGTTCCCCCATATATGATAATATTCTGTTGCTTTACTTCAAATTTGGTTGCAGAATATATAAATATGGATGGGGGACAACTTTCTAATTAACATATATATATATATATATATATGACAGGATGTATGCTTAACACCATTTTATTGTTATGAATTTGGTGGACTTAAACTGACGCATTTTCCCATGCCTTAAATGATAAGTAAGCTCCTCTGGTCAGATTGAAATGGATTAAATGGTCAATTTTTATATATGGATTTTGAACAATGGATGCTGTTGGCTCAAAATTAACATCTTTGGAAAGATCACCCTGGGCACATCTAATAATCAATATCTAAAATAGAATATGAACAATGAAAACTATTTACTCAATGAAAGTATTTTTGGAAAGAAAACCCTGGACATATACTGTTTCAATCTCATTTTAAGCATGTATTTGTATTTGTGTGTTTGTCTGTATTTATTTATATATAAGGCTTTTTGTCTTGTAGATGCATGAAACTGAGATTAGTGTTATCAAGCCAGCTTATCCTATTAAGATTCTGGGGGTGTGAGCGCTCATAAAGGCAGTAGATATAGTTCCACAATGAAATAATTACAAAACATGTTTGCATGTTTTTCTTTTAGAAATTCAGGGTTCTGCATTTATTTTTCATTGTATTGATTTTCAATATATTCTCTAGGATTGTCTTTTCCTTTTGGGGTGGTTAATCTTCCTGTGTTTCTAGGTACATGTCATCTACATTACTGAAAATTGCTAGCGAGCATAGTTCAGTGGTAGCAGTTGTTGGAAAGGGACATTTGCAAGGAATCAAGAAACATTGGATGCAGCCTGTTGTGGTTAGTGAACTTTTTCTAACATATAAAATTAATACACCCTATAAACCAGTCCATAAGCACTGAAGAATGTTAAAAATACTTGCAGAGACACCATTCAGTTGGTTCCCCTTTATAGATCTTCATCCTTAAAGGCACCAGATTGCTCTCTGAATTATCTTTTGCTTTTCCGAAAATGGTTTTGATCCTTTTAGATAAGATTTTCTACTATACAACTTCAGACTTCCAAGCTTGAGAGTTTATTCCCCGTTTCTGCAGGTGAAGGATCTTATGGGAATTCCTTCGCCGAAACCTGCTGCTGCTGTGAAGATTCTCAAATCTCTTGGTGTTGCAGTTGCAGGGGTGGCCATAGTATCGGGCATCTATCTGGCTATTAAGAAATAAGCTTCATCAGATTTGCTTCTATGCAGACATGGTTGTAAGTGGGCAATTGCCTTGGAGTGTAACGTGAAAGGCTAGTTTGCTGGAAGTGATTCATAATTGTTGGAAAATCATGGTCGAGAGCACAAAAAATTATAATCAAAGTTCCCTTTAGATATTGGGCTGATCAGGATTTCTTCAGCTGAAATTTACCCAGGAAAATTGTGTTAATGAAAAGGTGAGGAATTTTCCCCAAAGCCCAGAGTCTCCCAAAAGTATCTGGAATTCATTTTATTGCCAAATGATGAATAAGGAACATAATACTGATATGCCACCAAGGTACTGTATACATGTAACTAATTCAAACCTCGGCTTTCCTCTTGACCTGGGTGCTTCATGAAGTTGCCTCTTAACATGGAAGGCCCTCGGTGCATATAGATACTCACCTTATACATTATTATATTATTTTTATTATTAATTATAGTGAACTTATCATGATTAACTGTGTACAAACAAAGTCATAACTTTCGTCACAATTATTTTAGGTGATAGATTGTGATTGGATGTCCGACACTTTCACATGGACAAACCACTTTATTTCCACCACTCATGGTCAAACATGTGGATAGTTATGACAAAAGTTGTAGCTTTAGTTCCCATCCATAGAAGAAAATTAATTATGTGCTAGTTTATTCCATTTGGAACTAGATAAAAAGAGTTGGTTCACAACAATGGCGGATGATGAGAAATATTTGAAGTTGAGTCTAATTGTGATAAAAGTTGAGTTTTTAAAGTTATGTTTTTCTCATGTCAATTTTACTGGCTTTAATTCCGTGCCAATTTGATTGTAATTCTTTCAATCATTAACTTGTATTTTTTAGAATTATTGTATATGGATTTGGTATCAAGTTGGTGAAGAAAAGCTCAAAACAAAAGCTCTAGTGCTAGGTGGCAACTGGGTCTCAAGTCGCTAGACAACATGTGAGCAACACATGAGGCACATGGGTTTGAAAGTTTGTTGTGCCAAGTGGCTAGCGATTGGCTCGCAGGTATGCCAGTGAGTTGGTAGGCACATTGACAATTGTTTTTCTGTGTCTCTTAGTTTCTTTCATTCACACTATACATACATTTATTATCCATGAAATTGTAAGAAGAATTTCAGAGAGAACCCTAGAAATTCATTTGAGAGTTAGTGATTGTCATCCTTCAATCATCTACACATTTTTCTTAGGTTTCTTCACTCTATTCCCTCTCAAATTCCATATCCTATGATTAGCCCAAACACAATCCACACACATTATGAGTGTAGAGAGATGTTTGGGAGCAATTGAGAAGCATTGGGTTCATACCAATATTTGGAAAATGCAATTGGGTTCAATTGCGATTAATTGCGGGATTTAGAAAGCTAGTAAAGATAAAACTCTGTGAAGTCTGTAAGTAGCTTCTACTTGGAGGGCTCAAGTATTTTGAGTAACTTAGGCTTGGAGGGTCTTTGTGTATTCATGTACTTCGACTATTTTGCTGGTGGATTATTTCGTTTTGTCGGGCTGCAAAGAGGTTTTTTTGCTAGGTTCTTGATAGGAGTTTTACCATTGTTCCAAATAGCTTGAAGGGCAGTCTGGCTCGCGAGTATGCCAGTGAGTTGGTAGACACATTGACAACTGTTTTTTTGTGTCCCTTAGTCTCTTTCATTCACACTATACATACATTTTTTATCCATGAAATTGTAAGAAGAATTTTAGAAAGAACCCTAGAAATTCATTTGAGAGTTAGTGATTGTCATCCTTTAATCATCTACACATTTTTATTAGGTTTCTTCACTCTAGTCCCTCTCAACTTCCATATCCTATGATTAGCCCAAACACAATCCACACACATTATGAGTGTAGAGAGATGTTTTGGAGCAATTAAGAAGCATTGGGTTCATATGAATATTTGGAAAATGCAATTGGGTTCAATTGCGGGATTTAGAAAGCTAGTAAAGATAAGACTCTGTGAAGTTCGTAAGTAGCTTCAGCTTTGAGGGCTCAAGTATTTTGAGTAACTTAGGCTTGGAGGGTCTTTGTGTATTCATGTACTCCGACTAATTTGTTGGTGGATTATTTCAGTTTGTTGGGCTGCAAAGAGGTTTTTTGCTAGTTTCTTGATAGGAGTTTTACTATTGTACCAAATAGCTTGAAGGGCAGTGTGGTCGGTTAGTTAGTTAGTCAAGAAACTAAACTGATTGTATAATAGAATCCACAACTGTACCAATGTATAGCAAATAACTCAACTATAAGAGGGTGATATGGATTGTAAAAAAGGACATTGAAGAATGATATGCAATTTTCTTCTCTTTGCTCTCTATACTCCTTTCTATTCTACTGTACTCTAAGAGGCTTAGTTCCCTCAAAGAACTACCATAGCTAATTCATGTTACTTGATTAAGAACTATTGAGTTCTTATCATTTGGTATCAAAGCCACTTTCCTGCCACCATAATAAGAACCATATCAATTTTCCAAATCAATGACAAGATTGCTTCCATTGAAGTGAGTGTATACCTACACCAAAAATTCTAGAATCTCTCCAAACATATTTCATAGGAAATCCAAGCCCAGAACTTGGACAAGTTCTGGAATCTACAACAAAATCAATTTCATTGTTGAGCAGAAACTTCCTTTAAGAACCTAATTTTGGAACTAAGAGAACCAAGCCATGAAGCTTCCTATTTTCAATGGAAAATTTCATTACAGTTAGATTCACCATGCAAATAATTTTTCACATATCATAGAACTCCTTGGTACGACAAGATCTTTACAGCTTCTTGGTATGTGGAGGGAGAAGCCCTTATATGGTTCTAAAAAGTTGAAGAAGTTGGTCACTTCATCAATTGGGGGACTTCTGTGGAAGCTCTTCTCACAAGATATCCACATCATACATTGGTTCTATGGAGGGTATTATCAAGCCTAAACCAATTTCATGTACAGGTGCACTTTCGAGGGCTCATGACCATGAAGTGCAACAACCAATGGATACATGGAAACTCTTGGAAAGTTTGCAGTAACAACTGAAGCAATTTTCGAAAAAAAATTCAGTTTAGAAACACCATTAAGGATTCAAGAGACAATGACCCAAGTTTCAGCAACTTTCAAGACCATGATTGAAGAACCATCAAAGAAGCAAGAGTCACATAATCAATTCATAGAAATAACCAAAGATGAAAGAATGGAGAAGTTAGAAGGTGTGACTGAAGAAGATTTAAGGACTTTAGAGTCCATTGACTAGGTCTCTAAGGATCAATCCAAGGTCAAGAAATTGAAAGAAATAGACTTGCTAACATGAAACAAAAGCATGATCAAAATCCTACAACTTGTGGGTGATTTAGAGACTTAAAAGTCCTTACCTAGAGCTAAGGTAGAATTTTATTAGGAAGGCACAAGATCATGGCATATACAAGTGGTTGAAGAAGTGTACATCACCAAGGTAATCAAGTTATCCTTAAGGTATTGGGCAATTAGAAGGTCACCCTTGATGTATAGGGAGGCTGTTGTACTAGTTGCATAGCAATTGCATTACTCGCAATTATGGTTGCTATAGAAGTGTACATCACCAACTGTTGTAACAAAATTATTCTTCACCTAGTTCCCTCGAAGAACTACCATAGCTAATTTTGTTATTTGATTAAGAACTACTAAGTTCTTATTAGTACTCCAATTTTCCTCTTTAATAAGATATCGCGTGTTATTTTGTGTTTGCATTCTCTTTCTCTTACTCCTTATGCTTTTAATTGATTGTCAATTATGTTTATCTATGCACATGTTGATACTTTCAGTTGATTAATTTGCTAATCACTTATATTCCACATTAACCAAGTGTTGCTTAAAATTAATCAAGTCGTACTTAAAATTTGGATAGCCTTTGACCCAATGGCTCTAGCATAGCCTTTGGCTTTGATCATTGTACGAGAGGAACGGAGCTTCCCACTAATGGTGATATAGGCAAATTTAATAGCTTTTTATAATGTCTCTATCTTCAAATTTCTATGTAACCTCTCATTTCAGAAGACGACACTATTTTTGTGGAGCCATAAAGGCAAATTCCAAAAGAGAAGATGACGCCCCCAGTTGATGTTCAAGGTAAGGGATATCTTAGAGTTGCAATTTAACCGCAACCAGTCCATAGAACTGGCTCCATAAAACAATGAAGCTTGCATAAGGGGGGAAGAGTTCCAAAAACATTGAGCAAAATTGCAGTCTCTCAAGACTCAGGAGCTTCATTACAAAGCGGGCAAATGGAGGGGATATCCAATCCTCTAGAAGCAAGGATAGCATGAGCGATTAATTCTTAGCCAGTACATCAAGGGTGATCTTCCAATTGCCCAATACCTTGAGCACAACTTGATTATCTTGGCTATGTACTCTTCTTCAACCACTTGTATATGCCATGATCTTGTGCCTTCCCAATAAAATTCTACCTTAGCTCTAGACAAAGGACTTTTGAGTCTCTAAATCACCAACCAGTGGTAGGATTTTGATCATGCTTTTGTTTCATATGCCATAAATTAAGTTCAAACCAAAAAGGTAATGAATTGAGCTTAATCATTAAGAAAAATATGTCAAAAGGAGTACAATAATGCAAAATTCCTAGTTCAGATTTCCAAATGTTTTTGAGAGATCATATCCTCCTAACACTTAAAATGGACCACCAGGTCCAAATCCATTAGAAATTAGGTGATGCACAAAATAAAGCAAAACGATGGAATTAGAGAATTCTACTAGGTTAAAAAAAAAAAAATTCTGAAATTGGGGTGACAATCTTGGTTTTTAGAATTGTAGAACAAAGTTTCCCACGGTTGTTTTTAACTGTTTTAAGAATGTTTTATGTTTTACTAATAGAAAATAATGAAATAGATGACTTGTAATTATCCGGTTTTCAAATATCTTTCTTGCATAACTTTGCATTCTCTACCTCAGAAATTTGATTCCATTTCTGTCATATGTAATTTTTTTACAGATTTTACCAATACTTTACATTCTCTACCTCAGAATATTGATTTCATTTCTGTCATATGTAATTAATTTCATAAACTCACTTAGCACGAATGCGACTTTAAAAACTATAAAATGGTCCTTCATTTGAATTCAAACAGAAAAACATACTGAACTTTTAGCTGACGATTATATAATGAAGTTGAAAGATTAATTTCAAATAATTATCATTCAAGATATAATTAAGCATTTGAATATTAAATGGAAACTCTTCTATCAAATTCTTCTACAAAAAAACAGTCCCTAGCTGTAAAACATATTTCAATTATTTGTTTTGAGATACACAACAAAAAATTTTACTCCAAATTATTTTAATTCATTTGTTTAATTTTGATTATTAATTGATTTTCGTACAAGTTACATAACTTTGGTCTTGAATTTTGAGAAGGAACGCTCGTGGTTCTACTCTTGAAAATCCAGGTATCCGCTAAGTTAACATGTAATCAAAGATTACGTACGAATCAAATGACCTTTGAATCCCATTAAAAAATAGAGCTATGCTTTTTCCTCGCACTCTCAATCAACTTTCGACACAAATGTACAAAATAAAGTTCTTTTATAAAAAATAAAAGCTTCATCTTAACTTGTCTAATCTGGGAAAGGTAAGATTCTATGTGATAAATGTATGAGGTGTTTCCAGGATCATATGGGATTGAAGAACCATTGATCAGGATAGCCACAATTTGATATAGCGCCCGAGCCATTACATCAAGAGGAACTATATTTATCCTCCAGAATTGGTAATGGGCGCAAATTGATATCCATTCACATATCATTTTTCAAATAACCCAAAGTTGCATAAATCATCTATTCTCATTCAAACCTTTAAAGATTCGATTAAACACACAAACACACATATATATAGCACACAATTGCATAAATTGAGCAATGAATTTGTTGGGACTAGAGCTCAGTGGAAGGAGAAGTCGTTTTAATAAAATGAGCTCACGGCGAGGCCTTTTGGGTCTCGTCCACTGCCCAAAACACTATCCAAGTGTTTAATCTCATCATAGCAACCAAGTCCCACAAACCAAATTTAACAATTAAAAGTTGAAAAAAAAAAGAGTGAAACTATATAATATTTAAAAGACAACATACATATTGTTAGGGGGCTTCAGTGTGTGTAACATTCAGATCATCGAAATAAATCTCTCACCGAAATCCGCTAAGATAATGAAGTTATCATCATTAGCCCAATTCAAAAAATCATGCCTCTTTTATACACAAATATATATAAAAAATTTAAAAACCAAAAAATAAAGAGAAATAGAGGAGGTAATGTGCTCAGACAGCCAAGGGTTTGTAATCAGAATATGGGAAGAAGAACCCAGATCAGAAACTCTAGTCCACAAATAGCCTCATCACCGCACACTTCAAACAAACACAGACAGAGACAGAGACAGAGACATATTCATATAAAAAAGACTAACAAAAACAGAGAGAGCAAAGCTAAAACCTAAAAACCTGAAGAAGATAAGAGTCCTAGAAAAATCCTCGGAACCCTAATAAGGTGAGATGATAGAGAGAGAGAGGCAGAAGATGATGTTATGAAAAAGGTTTCTCTTGTGTCTAATTTATAGGAAGCGCTGAAGCGTCTATGTTAGAAATTAGGGTTTGTGGAGTTTATGATATGTTTTGGGTTTTGGGTTTTGGGTCTTGGGCCTGGGGATAGGGCTCCGATATTGTAGGACTGGGCTAGTTTGGGTACTTGGGCCTGGAAATTCATGCATCACAAACGTACCCAACCCAGCACATTGTCAGCTCCAACGGTTTTTTTTTATTATTTATTATTATTTTTTTAATAATGAAGAGTTGTCCAAAACTTTTAGGCTTTAGCCAGGCTATTAAGAGTTGTTCAATTCATGTGACACCTTGAAAACCCCTTAAATTGATAATGTGGTGTATAGAACTTGGAGCCCCTAGGTTTATAGTGTATTCTTTAAATCCATTAAACCTATTACTTGGGTGTCTTCAAAATAACTTTGACTTTACAATTTAATTTTTAGGGTAAATTATAAAGTTAGTCACTATCTTTTACATTATTTGTTAATTTGGTTCTTAACTTTTCAACTGTATCAATTTGGCCCCTAATCTTTTCAGTGTCAAGTCAATTTGGTGCTTGTGGTTATCTTTTAGAGCGAAAAATTTGATGTGTAATAAAAAGTGATTTTTCATGCCACATCACTGCCAACTGTACCACCACATCTTATTTTATTTTATTTTTTTAAACCCTATTTTTGTATTCACATATGATTAGATTACCCTTCCCTAAAAATTTCTAAAATTTGTAAAATCCCTAAATCTTTCTCTATCTATAGTCCACATCTTCATCTCTAGCTCTTCTCCCTCGTCCTCACGTTCATACCCCCATTATCTTTCTTGCAACTTGAAATTTTCAGTTGCTTTAGCATTGACCATGAACAGATTCTCCCACTCCCACTGTGAGGAGGATTTCTCATTCCACTCCATTAGCAACAAGGAAAATCCAAAAGATGCACAAGTAATTGGTCATTGCATCCTCCAAACATTACTCAAATAATTAAATTGGATTTGTTCAAATTTTACAGAAAGAAATCGTTGCACCCTATATTTAGAAGAGCAGAAATCTATCAAGACTATGCAATGTCTTCCCAGCTTTCTTCTTTGCTTCTGATATCACAGATAGCAAACCCAAATGGTATTTCAGATACAATGTCAAAGCACTATATGGCTAAAATTATGCAAAGACTAAGCATCCAAAAAGAACAATTTTCAACCTTTTGGCCTATAAGACTCATAAAAATCAATCTCCATCCTTTAGGCCCAAAAAATAAATTCACACCCAGATTTTCAGCCACCACAGAATCAAATTCCAATCTCAAAATACCCCTAAAAGAATTCCTCTCTCTTTCATAATGACCAAGAGAAAGAACTTATCTACTACCTTTTGTAGAGATCCTAGCTATTACTTACGAGTTTGGTACTTAAAAAAGAGTCCACAGTCCCCACCATTCATAAAATATTATCACCTTTGATTCAGAAAGACAGTTAAGTGTTTCCCAATAATTTCACCTTCGATTCAATTAAGATTTTCTTTATTCAAAGCTGCTGGAAGAGAGAGAACGCACCGCCATCCTCGTTGTTTACAACTTCAGATATTCAAGTTTATAAGCGTGAAGATGAGGGACAAGAGATGAGGAGATGTCTTAACGAGAGAAAGAGAGATTTTTAGGAATTTTACAAATTTTAGAAAGTTTTAGGAAATGTAATTTGACTCAATGTGAAATTTGGGATTTTTTTTTTTTTTTAAAATCTACGTGGTGGTACAACTTGCAATTTATGGCATAAAAAATTATTTATTATTATTTTGTTTGACATGTTAGATTTTTTTTTCATCCAAAAGATAACGGCAATGATTAAATTAACACGGTATTGAAAAGGTTAAGGATCAAATTGACACAATTGAAATATTATGGACTAAATTGACAAAATGATGTAAAGGATAAGGATTAACTTTGTACTTTACCCTAATTTTTATAAATGGTGAAGTCCTTACAATTTCAAGTTACAACTTTACAACTGTTGTTCATTGTCGTAGCTCAAACAATCAAAGTATAGCCCTTATTTTTTGGATAATCAATCAAAATTAGAGTTATAAATGAGCCAAGCATTTTCAAGTTATGCATGCTTGAGTTTAACTCATTAATAAATGTCTAAGTCTTCAAGCGTAAACTCGTTAGAAAGCCCAAAAGCTTGAGCTCAACTTGACTTAGCTTGATTCATTATTTGAGCTTAATATCAAAGCTCAAACTCAAGTTTAATATCAAGTTTTAAGCTCAATATCCATTATTTAACCCGATACATTATCAAATGCTTAAATCTCCAAAAATAAAAAGTAAACAAAAACANTTTATACACAAGTATATATATATATATATATATATATATATAAAATTTAAAAACCAAAAAATAAAGAGAAATAGAGGAGGTAATGTGCTCAGACAGCCAAGGGTTTGTAATCAGAATATGGGAAGAAGAACCCAGATCAGAAACTCTAGTCCACAAATAGCCTCATCACCGCACACTTCAAACAAACACAGACAGAGACAGAGACATATTCATATAAAAAAGACTAACAAAAACAGAGAGAGCAAAGCTAAAACCTAAAAACCTGAAGAAGATAAGAGTCCTGGAAAAATCCTCGGAACCCTAATAAGGTGAGATGATAGAGAGAGAGAGGCAGAAGATGATGTTATGAAAAAGGTTTCTCTTGTGTCTGATTTATAGGAAGCGCTGAAGCGTCTATGTTAGAAATTAGGGTTTGTGGAGTTTATGATATGTTTTGGGTTTTGGGTTTTGGGTCTTGGGCCTCGTGATAGGGCTCCGATATTGTAGGACTGGGCTAGTTTGGGTACTTGGGCCTGGAAATTCATGCATCACAAACGTACCAAACCCAGCACATTGTCAGCTCCAACGGTTTTTATTTTTTATTTTTTATTTTTTATTTTAATAATGAAGAGTTGTCCAAAACTTTTAGGCTTTAGCCAGGCTATTAAGAGTTGTTCAATTCATGTGACACCTTGAAAACCCCTTAAATTGATAATGTGGTGTATGGAACTTGGAGCCCCTAGGTTTATAGTGTATTCTTTAAATTCATTAAACCTATTACTTTGGTGTCTTCAAAATAACTTTGACTTTACAATTTAATTTTTAGGGTAAATTATAAAGTTAGTCATTATCTTTTACATTATTTGTTAATTTGGTTCCTAACTTTTCAACTGTATCAATTTGGCCCATAATCTTTTCAGTGTCACGTCAATTTGGTCCTTGTGGTTATCTTTTAGAGCGAAAAATCTGATGTGTAATAAAAAGTGATTTTTCATGCCACATCACTGCCAACTGTACCACCACATCTTATTTTATTTTATTTTTTAAAACCCTATTTTTGTATTCACATATGATTAGATTACCCTTCCCTAAAAATATCTAAAATTTGTAAAATCCCTAAATCTTCCTCTATCTATAGTCCACATCTTCATCTCTAATCTCTTCTCCCTCGTCCTCACGTTCATACCCCCATTATCTTTCTTGCAACTTGAAATTTTCAGTTGCTTTAGCATTGACCATGAACAGATTCTCCCACTCCCACTGTGAGGAGGATTTCTCATTCCACTCCATTAGCAACAAGGAAAATCCAAAAGATGCACAAGTAATTGGTCATTGCATCCTCCAAGCATTACTCAAATAATTAAATTGGATTTGTTCAAATTTTACAGAAAGAAATCGTTGCACCATATATTTAGAAGAGCAGAAATCTATCAAGACTATGCAATGTCTTCCCAGCTTTCTTCTTTGCTTCTGATGACTGGTATATCACAGATAGCAAACCCAAATGGTATTTCAGATACTATGTCAAAGCACTATATGGCTAAAATTATGCAAAGACTAAGCATCCAAAAAGAACAATTTTCAACCTTTTGGCCCATAAGACTCATAAAAATCAATCTCCATCCTTTAGGCCCAAAAAATAAATTCACACCCAGATTTTCAGCCACCACAGAATCAAATTCCAATCTCAAAATACCCCTAAAAGAATTCCTCTCTCTT
Source organism: Quercus suber (assembly GCF_002906115.3). NCBI lineage: Eukaryota > Viridiplantae > Streptophyta > Magnoliopsida > Fagales > Fagaceae > Quercus > Quercus suber. The sequence continues at coordinate 474,181 of NW_027069992.1, forward strand.
TCATAATGACCAAGAGAAAGAACTTATCTACTACCTTTTGTAGAGATCCTAGCTATTACTTACGAGTTTGGTACTTAAAAAAGAGTCCACAGTCCCCACCATTCATAAAATATTATCACCTTTGATTCAGAAAGACAGTTAAGTGTTTCCCAATAATTTCACCTTCGATTCAATTAAGATTTTCTTTATTCAAAGCTGCTGGAAGAGAGAGAACGCACCGCCATCCTCGTTGTTTACAACTTCAGATATTCAAGTTTATAAGCGTGAAGATGAGGGACAAGAGATGAGGAGATGTCTTAACGAGAGAAAGAGAGATTTTTAGGAATTTTACAAATTTTAGAAAGTTTTAGGAAATGTAATTTGACTCAATGTGAAATTTGGGATTTTTTTTTTTTTTTAAAATCTACGTGGTGGTACAACTTGCAATTTATGGCATAAAAAATTATTTATTATTATTTTGTTTGACATGTTAGATTTTTTTTTCATCCAAAAGATAACGGCAATGATTAAATTAACACGGTATTGAAAAGGTTAAGGATCAAATTGACACAATTGAAATATTATGGACTAAATTGACAAAATGATGTAAAGGATAAGGATTAACTTTGTACTTTACCCTAATTTTTATAAATGGTGAAGTCCTTACAATTTCAAGTTACAACTTTACAACTGTTGTTCATTGTCGTAGCTCAAACAATCAAAGTATAGCCCTTATTTTTTGGATAATCAATCAAAATTAGAGTTATAAATGAGCCAAGCATTTTCAAGTTATGCATGCTTGAGTTTAACTCATTAATAAATGTCTAAGTCTTCAAGCGTAAACTCGTTAGAAAGCCCAAAAGCTTGAGCTCAACTTGACTTAGCTTGATTCATTATTTGAGCTTAATATCAAAGCTCAAACTCAAGTTTAATATCAAGTTTTAAGCTCAATATCCATTATTTAACCCGATACATTATCAAATGCTTAAATCTCCAAAAATAAAAAGTAAACAAAAACAACATACTTTTCAAATTACAAAGCTAAGCTACTATAAAAAAAAATGTAACCAACAAGATATCTATGAATTTTGCATAAATTTCAAGAAATTTAAACCAAAAGGAAGTTTACAAAGAGATTTGCTCAAACAAACTAAAAATGAGGCCGCTATGAGTTTTGCCCATGTCTCCACCATGAGCAATTGAGAGAAAGAACCATCGAGTGCCGCACCATCTTGTACTAACCAGGTCGAAGCTTGACCAACTTCACAAACTAGATTGGAGCTCCACCACCTCCACAAACTATATCAAAGCAACTTGCATCACCACTATACCACCATGCTATTGATTTAATCAATTCTTGAGATAGAGAGAGAGAGAGAGACTTAGTAGAATTAGATTTAGATGGAAGGGAGTCTTTTCTTTTTTCCTTTTCTTTTTTTTTTTTTACCGAAAGAAAAAGAACTAAAGAGCCAGTCAACTTAAGGAAATCACAAGAGAGAGAGAATGAAATGCTGAATAGGAAAGGACCACACATGGCCCACTTGAATTAAAAAAAAAATTGTAATTAAAGTGGTGCCTAATAAGTTTAGAGAGAATGGGAAATTTAATTTTATGGATAGTGATCTCATGTGGGAATTGGGATATATATATGTATAATGAATTTATTTATCAATAATAAACACATATCAAGCTTTTTATCAAATCTATAAACAATCTTAAGCTTCGTTTGTTTTGTATTGAGCTCTATTGTTCACATATAATGTTTTTTTGCTCGGACTAGGCTTGTTTATTTTAAAACTAAGACTAAAGCTTGATTTGTTTATAAAGAAATGAACATGAATGAGTTTTTTTTTTTTATCAAATCAAGCCCAAATTATTCATGAATAGCTTGGTTCACTTACGATCCTAATCAAACCAGACACATTTTTGCACTTTCCCATGTGACAATGACACTAGTGAAAAAGTTAGGGGTTGTTTGGGTGAAAAAAAAATGCTCACTCATCACTCATTACTGAAATATCATCGCTCATCACTTTATAACTCATCACTTATCACTGAAAATTCCCCAACTTCCTTTGGTGGCATGTTTGGCACTTGCTTCTAACTTTTGATAACTCAAAAACTTTAACTTTTTGTGGGTCCCACTGCCTGAGCACCATGTCAAGCTCACGGTTAGCCTATCTGTGTATGCATTCAAGGCAAACCAATTTCACCTTTTTTTTCCCTTCAGCCCACATCTTCTCCCAAAACACTCGATGAACCTAGCCAAGGAAATCCATCAGAACCCCACCCGGCCCCTCCTCATCCTATTTACCCCAAAAGCCAAAACTCAACTTTACCAAAACCTAATTCGTCACTCCCCTGTACTGAAAATTTCAGAAAATGTTTGCCCAACTACGCCGACACCACCAATGTAGCTTTGGCTTTGTTCCTCCCTCCTCATCATTGAAATCTAACCCACAAACAATTTCTTTGATGCTTGAACTCGGCGTTGTTCACTGTATCCTAGTCCAATCCTTACCCCATTTGAGTTCCGATCACCATTGTTCCAACTTGGGTGTCTTTTTTTTTTTTTTTTTTTTTTATCGTAGATATTATTGTCTCGGTAGGTGGGTACATGTGGCTCTGTTTATACAATTGGGTCTTTTTAGGTGGTTTGCGGGTTCTGTGTCACCATCGTCCTTCTCTGGTCTAAGATGGGGTTGCCGCGGGTTGGATCAGATCAGATGTGTCACTGGACGTGGCTAGGCTGAAGGGTTTACTTTAAAGATGGGGCTGTGATGAGGAAAAGAAGAAAGATGGGATATGATGGGCTGTGCAAATGGGTTTGGTCTAGTATGAAAGAGAGCCGTTGGGAGTAAAAGCTAAACACTGAAAGAGAGAAGAAAGAAAGAAAAGAAGAAAGAGAGTAGTAGGCATGAAGAGAAGAAGAAAGAAAGAAAAAAGAAAGAAAAGAAGAAACAGAGAAGCAGATATGAAGAGAAGAAGAAAGAAAGAAAGAAAAAAAAAAAAAAGAAAAGAAAAGAAGAAAGAGAGCTGGTGATTAGACAAGACACTGAACAGTGGGTCCCATTCGTTGCTAAAAATTATAGAAAATGCCATCTCACTCTATTCTTTGTTTTCAGAAACTCCCAAATTGTGTTTTCAATTTTGATATCTCATCACTCAAAAATTAGAGAATTGAGTGAAGGAAACATCATTGAGTAAGCAAAGCCAAACAAGCACCTTGTGGTGGGGTCCATGGTATTTTGGGTTATGGGTGATGAAAACTCAGTGATGAGTGATGGAATACTTGAAATCCAAACAACCCCTTATAGACGCTAGCAAGTCTCGTCTCCCAAATTTTCTCCTGGAGCCTATTAATGATTGAACTAGTTCAGTGGATAGCCAGGAGGCCCAATTATTGTGCAGCCTAACCTGAAAATGACCATGGACCAAAGAAACAGATGAAAAGAAAAGTAGAGTTCATATGAAGTTTAAGGCTTTTAAATCAGCTTAAGCCCAGATATGTCTTCGACTTGGGCCTAGTATAAAAATAAAAATAAAACCAAAATTTATCTTTAAGGATCCAAAACTTGTTAAAAAATATTACCCATTCAGGAATTTAAAAATATCTTAAAATTTAAAAATAAATAAATACATGAAAAATAAATTAGCCTATATTCAATATTAACAAAATATCATAAAAAAATCATAAAAAATGGGTTTCTTGATACATCTCAACTCATTATATGTAATTATTCAAAATGAAACTCAATGTTGTTTCCTTCTATTATTAACTTTATACTAAACTTCATCCAGAAGGAAATGAGCTCGCTACAAAATTGCCAAACCCTGTTGCCTTGGCTTTCCCAACCGAACCTCATTCCTGTTAAACCACATGCACCATGCCACTATGGCCACCAACTCTAGCACTCCTATCCCACACGAACCACAAATATCAGGTGCCAAATAAAGTCCACAAACTCTGGGAAAGCCAATTCTTGTGTATCAAAAGGAATGCCCGTGCTATTCCAAACCTCACAAGCTTGGTCACAACCCTAAAAAAGATGACCACAAGTTTCTGCTCCCATTCCACAAGCCTCACATACTGGATCATCAAGGACTCGTCGATGACATAAGTTAGCCTTAGTTGGCAAAATATTCTTGATTTAATTACTAATAGAAAAATAATTGACTTTAAAAGATTTATATGACTTTGCGAAGAGTTTTGTAGTTTAACTGACACATTTTTTTGCATTAAGTGTTTGGAGGGTTTTAGAGAAAATCGGTCTAAAAAAAGATTCATATGACTATTGAGGACTCAAAGTTAAGCTAAAAGTAATCTAATAATTAACGATGCTTAATTGGTTGAGCTAAAAATAACCTAACCATTTATGATTCTCAATTGAAAAGTCATGTTGTTGATGAAAACAAATAAAGAATACCTAAACAATCTTTTAAGCACAACTAGACAATATGGTAGCATCCAAATCCTAAAGATCTCTTCTAATTTTAAATAATATTTTTTAAAAAAAATTGTCATGTGAAACAAACAATCATAACTCATAAGTCACTTGCATTTTCATGGGTTGATGAGATTTTATTTTTATTTTGTGATACAATTTTTGTTTTGTTTTGCTAGTATTTTTTTGGGGGTTGTTGGGGGGTCTAATAATTAACGATGCTTAGTTGGTTGAGCTAAAAATAATCTAACCATTTATGATTCCCAATTTTATTTTATTTATTTTATTATTTTTTTATACAAGATAGAATTCTACTCTAGCCTAATCTAAGTGTATATGTGTGTGAAGCTCCCTCCTGGAGACTTGAACCCCAGCCCTTACCCCCCACCCCACATGCATTTGTACTTGTGGAGTGACCATCGCACCATGTGCGGTGGGTGATGAAAACAAATAAAGAAATACCTAAACAATCTTTTAAGCACAACTAGACAATATGGTAGCATCTAAATCCTAAAGAGTCAAACTTCCCTTCTATTTTAATAATATTTAAAAAAAAAAAATTATGTGAAACAAACAATCATAACTCTAAGTCATTTGCATTTTCTGGGTTGATGAGATTTTTATTTTTATTTTGTGATAAAATTTTTGTTTTGTTTTGCTAGTATTTTTTGGGGGTTGTTGTGGGGGGGGGGGGGGGATGGTGAAAGGGTCACTAGACAAAATTTGGGTTAGTTGGCAAATTTATTTTTTTGGATTCTTTGGGGACTAGCTATTAATTGTTGTCCCAACATTTTTAAATCGTATATATTAATATATTATTTTTTAAAAAATATTCCAAGGGGCCATAGCCAGTTAGACCTTGATTTTTTTTCCCTCAATTATATTAATGTTACTCACATTCAAGAAAAACAAATTCCACTATTATTTTAAGCAAAATCCGCCTCATCCTCCTACCCATTCCATTCCCTCCCAGTTAAACTCTTAAACAAGGGAATGAACTTTCTATTCCCTTCATTAAAACTTCCAAATAAGAGAAGGGAAGAATATTCTAAAATTATTCTTTTTTATTCAATTCCATTCCATTCCATTCCCTCCTCCCAAGCGGAGCTTAAGGGAAAAGAGTGGAATGGAATGGAATTAAGTAACCTTGATTGGATATTTTAAAATAAAGGAATGGAAATGAATGAAAATGAATGGAATGCAAGTAATCTTATTTGAGAGCAGCATGGAGGGAATGGAATGGAATCATTTTATGATAATATTACTATTAGACCCCTATTTTAAAATAAAGAGTTGAATATATAGGGGTATTTTGGGAGTTTTAGTAAAAAAATCATTAAATCTAATTTTATTCCCTCCCATTCCTCCCAATTTCAAGGGGAATGAAAATTTGAGATTTTAAAGGAATAGAGAGGAATGAGTAGGAGGGTGTTCCCTCCTACTCATTCCATTCCTTCTCACTTAAACTCCCAAATAAGGGAATAGATTTTCCATTCCTTCCATTAAAACTCCAAAACAAGGAATGGAAGAATATTCTAAAATGATTCTTTTCATTCATTTTCATTCAATTCCATTCCTTTCTTCCAAGCGAGCCTTAGCTGTCCAGAATAGAAAAGAACCCCCACAAGGCCCACACGGTTCAAAGTGCAAATTAAATAAACATCCATCCCCACAAAGATCACTACTTCTTGGCCAATAAAGTAGTTGCCCTGACCATTACTGCCCAACCATTTGATTTAGATTGCATCTGTCAAATAGGGAGAGGCGGGTAAATACACTTAATTTTAAAACCAAGTATCGAAACATCTCATTTTTTAAAATTATTTAGCAAAATATCCTTATTTTAAAACTCGATTTTAATAAATTCGAGTTCGGTGTAAAACTCAATATTCTCAAATTCTAAAAATAAGAATATTTTGCTAGATAGTTTCAAAATAGGGTAATTTTTCTACATAGTTTTAAAATAAGGGTATTTACCAATTTTATCCCACATTTTACTATAATTTGTAAGTGATGTAACAGGGGTGACTTGATGCATTTAGGGGCCGAAGATGAAAAATGAACTAAGGCCTTCTATATATTTAAAAGTTACTTTGAAAAAAAAATTCTGCTTAAATTTTATTATCTTATTTTAGATGTAAAATTACTAATTAACATGAACTACCTAGAAACTTTTTTTTTGAAAAAGTCAATAAAAAAAAAATTTGACAAAACTTTTCACACTTGTTGATGTGGTAGATTAATAGTGGTAGTTAAAAAACTATTGTTAGTGTTAAACCTAGATGAGAATTAGTAAAAGTTTACCAACTCAACTATTGTGAAAAATGTTGTGAATTTTTTTTTTTTGTATTGTTCTTTTTTTAAGAAGTATTATATTCACAATATTTTCACGACAAATCTTAGGTGTTATGTTACTAGTCCTAATTTGAATCCGCTATTGAAATTACTTTTTAACCATCAATAACAGCCAGTAACAACCTACTACTTGGAATTTATTATGAAAGTATTATGAAAAATGTTGTGAAAGTAGAATTTCTCTTTTGATAAAAAAAATAAAACGCACTAATCCACGACCTGCAAGTTTTCCAAAATCGAACTGAATAGAATTGTTACTTTCCAAAAATGCTTGCTGAAAATCAAAGAAAGAATGTTTCTCAAAAAAAAAAAAAAAAAAAATCAAAGAAAGAAGATCCATTTTCCCACGTAGTTCGTCGGTCAAACCAACGATTTTCTTCTCAAAGTAATAGAGAGATCTTTTTCTAGTTAGACACTTCTATCAATCCAATGAAAGCACCGTCCATTCTTATTTGTTTGTACTTTCAGATAGAAAGAAATTTCTAGACCCCAAAGAGCCTTTCTTTACCACTTTAGGGGTGGGGGTTAAGGCAGATGCCCAACATAAAAGGAACGAGGGGGAAAAATCAACGAAAATCCATAACAAAAAATTGTGAATAAAAAAGCGTGACAAGAATTCTCAACCCAAGATATTAGAATGTGCAAAATCAATGGGTGTCGGAGTTGCTAAAGTAAGCTGTTGTTGGTATTGGAAACTTGTTCAGTTCTTTGATCCATTCCGTGGCGCAAAATTCATCATTGGCTAAGCAATTATTTGGTTATGCCATTTTGGGCATTGCTCTAACTGAATGCTATTGCATCGTTTGCCTCAATGATGGCCTTTTTGATTTCATCCATATTCTAATTGAAGAAAGAAGGTTGAACTTTCATAAAATAAGCACTTCTTTCACATAATAAAATTAATGCAGGTGGGCTTGGGTACGATGTTGTTTATTTTATTTGTTAATTAATATTTGAGTTTAATTAATACTATTACAATGAGAGAAATAAATCTATTGGTTATAATTAGGGGGCTTTTTTCACTTGAGGCTTTAGGCAAGGACCTCTCTTGCTTATATGGTAGAGCCGGCTGTGAATGTAATTAAACAAGTTAACAAATATGTTCATTGTAATAATACAAAGTGTGTAACAAAGTACGTGTCATCCAATTAATTGATTTCCTAAATTTTCTTCTTAAAAAAAGAAAAAAATGAAAAAGAAAAAGAAAAACCCAGTTCTGCCATCAATGACAAGCTGGTGAAATACTGACTTGCCGTTAGAACACATGGCGTGCTATTGCCTACAGAGACTAGTTGTTAGTAGTTGCCTTCAGGCTTGAATGAGATTGCTGTCGTTTAAAATCACACGCTGTTAGCGTACCGGCATTACTAGTCAACGTCTTTCTGGTTTATGATTATGATTGTTTCCTATAATATCTTGTGTAGGACATCGATGTAGTAAATGAAGTGAAAACGATGTTAGCAAGTTTTGGCATCACACACACACACACACACACACACACACACAAACTTGTTTTGAATTATACAAAATTTGCATGGCCACGACTTTGGTGTGTGCTTTATTAGTTGGTACATGTTTTGCAAGAAGTAAGAGCTTTTGCTGGTATTATTATGTAGCATTTTTCAAATTATAACCCAACATTTACTCTATAATCTATATAGTCCTCATAAACAATTAATCCACAACAGCCAAAAATAAGAAAAAGAAGCGTTTGCAGAGTGCTTGAGAATAGAATAGAGCCAGTTTCAAAGAAGCAGTTCTAAAATGAAACGAGAATGACACAAGAATACTGGTTCAATTCGAGATTTTAGAGAAGGAGCTCCATCTATCATAAATGTCCATTACAGCTTTTCTCACTTTTATTTGGTTTTCTTACAAGAACGTAAAGAAAGGAAGACTACCGTGAAGCACACTTATTCATGAAATTTAATCCACCAAATTCAAGAAAGAAAGGAAAAAAAAAAAAGAAAAAAGATTCTAGCTATTCACTACTGCACATTGCTTTCTAATCTCACCGGTTGACCCGGTCTTAACATTGATACGACCCATTTTCTCCATGGACTTGGCAAATTCATCATAGAAAGTTTGAATTGGTCCTTGAACTAGTTGGGTGACGAAAGTCTTAGTTGTGGGGTTCGTAGTTAAAGCAGCATCGGATTCGAACAGACCTCGTCTTTTAAGTAGATGTGAGTAGTAGCTACGGTCAAATGTTTTGCGACTTCCAGGGTCCATCTCAACTATTGTGGTATTATCATTAGGATTTGTACACTTTTTTGCCTTGAGATTGGCAGCATATTCAGGGTCTAGAGCTGGGTCCTGATCACACACACCAGTGAAATTATACAGGCGGGCTGAAAATGACGAACAATGAGACACACCAACGGTGTGAGCACCTGAAAAAAATTGATTAATATAATGTATTAGTATCAATATAGATTAATTTAGTATATGATAGAAACAAGTGCTAGGAAATTACAATGCTTAGCTTACCTGAGAGCAAGACCAGGTCAGTTAAGTCAAGACCCTGGTTGGAAAATAGTCTCTGGAGAGTGGAGAAGTTTCCAGTTGGAGGTGGCAAGTTGCTCAAGGCTTCTGACCCATTAGAGATTGTCCCATCTGTTCGACCAGTTGGGACTCTCCAAAATGGACCTCCCTGTCCAAAACATAACATAGAAACTAGTAAAAATGGTCCATTCCCTTACTCATAAAAAGAAGGATTATGGTTTTATTTTTTTAAAATACCATCATTCTTTATCAAAACGGCACTTTTATTTCTTTGGATTTGTGGAAGAATGGCACTCTCGAGTTTTGTATAAATGCAACAACTAAGTTCATATTCTCTCAAATTGTGATTTTACTTGCAATATATTCCATTTTTATGAAAGATTCTTATCCAAATTATGGATGAAATAACTCTCCACCTTTAATATTTGTGGATGAATGACAGTCCTTTCCTAAGGCATTTATAAATTAATATGATTGTTTTTTAAATATATTTTTTCAATGGAAACTTAAATGTTACATTTATGCAGACCTCAAGAGGAAAGTGTCATTTCATGAAACATTTAGAGAGTGTTATCTTGTAAAATCTCAAGGGTGTTAGAGCCATGATTTCAGTTTAAGGAAACCAAGATTGAAACTAACATTAATCTAAAAAATATTAATCAATATTAATAACGAAATAAATATATTTCATAGTATTAAAATATAGAAAACAAAAGTTTTTTTTTTTTTTTCAAAATATATCTTTTTATTTTATACAGAAAAAGCCCCGAAGGTAATTATTCAATCATATGAAGATCATTATTGTAAACACCAAGGATATCAAGTATATATCTTGTGAAATTTTTTTTCACAAGTACATATCACAATTGACTACATGTGTATGTTTAAAAAATAATAAATCTAATAGTTTTTTTCACAAAATCTTTTACAATCACTTTATTGACAAGTTGTAAATAATAAACGATAAAATGATTGAGTGATTGCTCCAAATAAGATTAATATCAACTTAACAACTCAATAGATGTAAAAAAGATTTTGCCAACTTTTATGAAATTTGTGGTAAAAAAATGGGTGCAGATAAGATAACATTATTTATCTTTGCATTGGGCGGAGAAAGGTAAACCGTTGAAGCAGTGAAAGCGTGTCAAAGCACAAAATATGAGGTTGAAGTGGGACCCATTAAACTTTAAGGTAGTTGTAAAAGGACGAAAATATATTTTGTACTTATATGAAATATGGTTGCTCTGATATATGCAACGTGGCAAATCGATACTCAAACATGGTTGCGTGACACGTATCAGAGCAAAATTGTTTATTACCCTTTAGATATTGTGTGTTTTATATATATATATATATATATATATGGGCTCTCGCGTGCCACCCTTGGCTAAAGACACAATTTTTTTTTTTTTTTTAATTCTATAAATTTTATAATTGTGGAGTTGGTCAACTGTGAGTAGTACACAGTAGACATAGCTGAGTTGATCAACAGAAATTATAAAATTTGTAGTGAAAAAGTTATGTATACATGCAGGATAGAGCTAGAATAAAATTGTTTTGAGTTCTCACCGTGGCTACAATAGAATCTCTTGCAACCAAAGCAATGATATCTGCACAAGACACTATGCCAGGACAGTCAGCTTCAACTAGGCTCTTCACTCTGTCAATGAAGTCAAAACCTCTGACAGTCAGATTTGGATTAGCATCCTTTTCCGCTTGGTTATTTGAGGTTGAGTTCAGAAGCAAAGATGCATCACACCCCTGAATAAGAGGCAAAAACACGAACTTCTCTGTTAGTAACTACAACCAAAAGAGGCAATATCTTTTCATTCATATATAGTAAAACACTCATGAAGAATAAGCTAAGAAAAGCAGTGTGGAAAAAAGTTCATGTGAGAAGATAAAAGAGTTGACACAAACCCTGACAAAGCAGTCATGGAAGTGCATTCTTATGAGGGCAGCTGCCAATGATGGAGCATTGTGGATGTGCTGGTTAACAAAGTCTTGAATAATCTTCTCAGCTCTTGGGCAGTTCTTAGAGTAAAAACCCAACTGCAGTTGAGCTTGTGTTGAGCCTAGAAATCTTAAAAGAACTAAGATTGCCATCCCAAAACATCTTATCCCCCCCATTTTCAAGTCTGAGTACTATATTTGGAAACGATGTATGTCAAAAGAACTTCTTTAGAGGACAGGAAGCAACAATGTACTTATAATTTGGAAACCAAAAGGTGTTAAGGGGGATATTTATAACCTTTACCTACAGGGCCTGTGGCGCACAGCCTATAGATAAGAAGCAAGTTGATCAAAGTCGATTCACCTAGCGAACCAACACGTGCTCTAGCAAAACTTTATCATACTTTATATACAATTAGTGTGTACCTCGTGTGTAAACACGGAAAAGATAAATTGTAGTAATATTATTGATGTTAATTTAAGTTATTAAACATATAAGATATAATTTGACCAAGATATTTGAAGGTATTAAAATAACTTTTTTTTACAAATTTTATTTACGCCAAATTTCTCACTACATTGCTGTTACATACTTACATATAATTTTGAAGATCACTATTTGATACTACAAAATACAAAATCAATTTACAATTATTGTCAGTGAAATTTTACTGAATATAACAGCAAATAAAATAATAAATTGGTTAAATAGTATCTCTTAAATTGAATTGGAATAAGTGCATGAGATTGTTCATCTCAATTACAGTTTATTACATTCAATATCTTCTCATATAGATTATACATTACACCAAAACAAAAAAAATGCTCATTAGTTTACAGAAAAAAAAAAAAAAAAAAAA